>NW_013665865.1:621975-658666 GCF_000517525.1 Limulus polyphemus | reverse complement strand
TTTTCAATAAGCAATCCTGAAAAATATTTGGGGGTGCTTAACTTTTTTCCAGGTGTATATATATATACTTAAAAGTTTAAGTTTGATGTTATCTACTTCGAGGTGTTTTTAATAGAAAAAATACTACTTATGTTGATGTTTGTTTATACAGTCTATTGAAATTATATTTTAGTTAAGGAAACTCTTATTACTATATTATTATTATTATTCATTGTGACCATGCTACAGATACCATAAGCAGTTTTTATTGAATGAGAACAATCAAGTGACATCATTCTAGTACACATACAGATGATATCACATACACCAATATATCAGCCAATCATTTACAAACATCAATAGATATCAACCTTAGAACTAATTTTCTACATACGCTGTGACTAGTGTAGCATTATACCGTGATCCATTCCTTCAACATTTTCAAAACAGAAACAAACATGTGACATTTAATTTTTTGTATGTATTTTCCTATCTATTTAAGTTTCATGTTCTGTTTAATATTATCAGTTACAAAGTCATTCTTAATACAGAAAGTAATATATATATATAGGGAGGTACATGCCATTAGCAAAAGCAAAATTGTAACAAATGCTTTTCCACATTTGGAGGAACTATAATAATCTTCAAACTAAGCAGTCTGATTTCTCTTTGGAATTTGTGTGACTTCCACAAAAGTCACATGGTATTATATTACATGTATCAATGTAAGATAAAAAGAGAAGATATTTATATCATTATCTGTAGATGATATATAATAAACTAACTGTTTGAACAGTACTTAACCTTCAGTTGCAATGTTTTACACACATCTACATATATGCAAGACACAAACTATTCTGTTTTAAATTTGACCTTGTATACCAGTTCTACTACATTTTTTATTTTAAGTTACTGTAACTGATAAAATCAGACTACTTTCAGACCATTGAATCTTAATTGCACTTACGACATTAACATCTGAATATACTTTGATGCCGATACAAGTTTCAATAGCATTTCATATTTTGTTTGTAGTTCTTAAAATGATATTCACAATACAAATAATCTATTAAAACAAAAACATCTCCAAGTACACAAGGTACATTTCAACGGTAACAATTAATTTATTCTTAAGTCAAGTAGTCCTTTAGTAAATGCAGTTTGCTATGCAGTTAAAATATTCCAAATATTACAGAAAATTTAATTATCAGTATATGATCAAAAATAAAACAATTTTTTAGTAGCAGCAGGAATACCAAATCCGACTGATAATTGAAAATATACTTACTAGCTACTTACATAACTATTCTTGCTAAAAAATTGTGAACTTAACTACAGTCTTCCTCCACACAACTTACAAAAACTAATAAAATAACTTTGAAGTCCAAAATAAGCTGCAACTGTTACAAATGTTAACCTTTGAAAAATACATGTAAAACTTTATAAAGCATTCATACTAAAAAATAACATGTTAGGTACACTTTACATCAATACATATGGAAATGCATCTACTCTAAAAAGTTTCATAATCACTAGTCTTAAGTAATTCCTACATTTGATTAATTTGAGTGATTGGTATATGGTTTTTCTATTACTTAATATATCCTACCTCAAAAATAACTTTATACACTTTCTTCAAATGTTTTAGAAGAATATTAGGGAGAGTAGACTACTTAATTTGAAATTTTTATATGGAATGCAACTGACCAGTGTAGGAGTGGACTGATTTGCTCAGTGTGATAAAGATCTCAATAAAGAGACAAGTGTTGTCCACTCCTATACTTCAGAAATATGCAGTCCATTAAAACCTGAAATCCAATAGTTTGTTTTTTCAGTAAATTTCTATTAGAATAGATCTTTTTCGAAATACGTTTTAAGGGGTTTTTCACTTCTATACAAGTTTACACACAAAAGACTTTACCTTTTTCAACGAAGAAAAACATGAACAAATGGGGCAGACTTCTTTTATGCAGACAAACTATTTATAAACAAATATGATTTAATCATATGATGCTTTAGATGAAAATAAAAAACAAAAACCCACAAAAATCAATTATTTTCAGCTTTTAGGCTCTTTATAAATAATTTCCATATACTTGAACTTCACAACTTTCAGAAAAATATCTCAACTTTCACTACTCATGGTAAGAAGGGCATTGATGGCAGCATCCTTGTTACCTTGGTTACTCTCCAGTACAGTTTTGATAACTTCTTTGTCCATGTTTGGAAACATTTCCTGGACCTAAGGAATAGAAGGTAATTATATGCAGTACAAATGCATCTATGTATGAATACCCAAGCACTCCTATGTCGTTATACTTGTTCTATAATGAACTCTTATGTGTATATCAATACGAATTTCTGGCTAATAAGAGAAACTAATGTGTTTTTACTATAAAAAAGAGAAAAAAAAGAAAGATATGTAGTTTTATGGTATAGAATTATTTATATCACCCAATTAGGTAAAATAAATAATAATAATGTAATAACAATTTTCACGAGGCACATACCATACCCAAGCAGCTTGAAGTAGCTGTAATGTAATGTAAACTGATAGCATAATGTTAGCTGCACATTTCCAAAGTGATATTTTATAATGTTGCAAATAGTACTAGTAGTTAGACATGGTTCAAAGGGCAATAAAACAATAAAATTTAAGTATAAATAGATGTGTACTGTTATGAGTTTAAAGCTACTTAGGATAAAATAAAGGTAGTTTCATTGTACTATTTATTAATGCATATACAAATATTTCCTGTTTGAGTTGATAAAAAAGGAAGGGAGGAATTAGACTTTAGAAAATGTTTCTCCAGATTTGACCACAAATTTTTCATAAAACTCTGTTCCAGTAGTTTTTCTTTATTGTATGTTCACTTCAATTAGTTCTAGTTACATGTCTTCTTGCATATTTAAGAAAAAATATAATTTTCAGTAAAGAGAAATAACCATGACACCAATACTTGTGTTTTTTTGGTTCAAAGTGGTGTCACCATTTCTATTAAAAAATATTGTATTTTTGTGTGAAAACAAAAACATTAGCCTAATATCACCATTCTACTGATATATATTAATTAATAATTCAAGTTCAGCTTTTCAAAATGTTTATTTTTTTGTTGCTGTAATATTTAGAGAGTTTGTAGGTAAGTGGGGATAATACACTGAGCTGTTTTTGACTAAGGTTGAAAAAGTCTTATTGTTCTTCTACACATTTCTTACAGTTTAAATGATCCTTTTTTTGTAAGAGAAAAGGTTATTATGCTTTGGTAGAATTTGGTTTTGGCCTCATATGATTAAAAGAAACCCACTAATATTTTTAGAATTATATAGAAACTAACATTTAAAGATCAACTCTTTTTATAACATTTTGAAATGCAAAATACAATTAAGAGAATCTAATCATTTCAATTTTTACTGAAGAATAATTGTCTTTAATTTATAAAAAAATATATTAACAGTTTTATGTAAACTATTATGTTTCTAAAATTTTTTCATGTATAGAAATCTGTAAAAAATAGAAAGAAAAATACCTGTTTAACATCTTCATCTGTTATCTGTACAGGTTGTCTTGTCTGACAAGTAGGTACTGTCTCCTGCTGATACATCTGTTGATATTGTGGCACAGCCATTGCTAAAGGTATATAAAGCAGAACTAGTTAAAATAACCTTTATCAAAACTATATACATGCCAATTCTTCAATACTTTGCATGTTATTTACATGTGTATGGAATGATTAATATACATGTTAAATAGTTGTTTAAAACAAAAACAACTTATATATCGTATTACCACTGCAGTAATTCAAGTATTTTCTGAATCTAAATTATTATTAAGTGTAAACAAAAAAAAAGAGTTAAGAAGTAACACTTAAAATTGTTGAGAAACTGGAATGCTAGAACTAAGTATGAAAATTTATTCACTTCTGAATACACATTAAAATTTCACCAATAATACAGTCAGAAGCATTATATTTGTATTCTATATTTACAACAAAGCTACTAATACTATCTCTGCCACTATCCCTAGTTTTGATCTACTTACCAGAAGTAGCTAATCAGTAGCGACATATTACTCACACTAATAAATTGACTTTCACATTAAAATGAACTCACAGCTTAAAGTACAGGAAACATTTTATGATATTACATGGATTTGAACCCAGCTCACCAGCTTTCAAATCCAAATCTCTATCACAATCACAGGCCCTACTTTTATCAGTTTGATTGTCATAATCATCTATTTACATAATTATGTTAACTGAAATCATTAATATGTTCAACCAGTGTAAGACACCATAGAAAATACATTTCAAAAATCTAAAGTACAGTATTTTCCTTGCTGAGCAAGTGCTGAAAGATACACTGATACATACTTAATACAACATGATAATATTATAATGATCCTATTATAGATATATGTATCAAATTATAGTACTTGCCTGGTCCAGCAGGGAAATATGGCATCACTGAAGGATAATAAGGTGTCGGAACAACTACAACAGGTTGATATGGAACTGGGCCAGCTGGAAGAGTCTTGAAAAATAGTTTTTTTTGTCATAAAAGTTAGCAAAGCTAAAAAAAAACTGGAAAATAACTGTTCTTTTATTTTTTAGTAAAAAAAAATTGACACAAGACAATTTCTCAGAATTATTAAATCATCGGATATACTACTAATAAATCTTTAATAATAAATAATATAGAGATCCAACTGTCAGTTTACATTTTTCTGTGTATATTCAATGGCACTTACATGTAAGATTACGTAGAGAGGCAAAAGGTAAATAAATTTCTAAGGTGAGTGAATTTCATTATTGATGAAGAATTAAGCTAGCTTCTGAATATGATGCCAAAGAAGTTTTTACACAGACAAAAAAATTACTGTCTGAAAAAAAGCAATAAACTTTATATTTCAAAAACATATGATAAATATTATAATAAAAGTTTGAACTGAACATGAATTCTAGTTTGAGCATGCTGATTATTAGTTCAAAATTCATTTATATGTTTGTACAAAATTAATATGGATGGAAAGTTTAATTTTTTAACATGGGTAACACATGGAAGACACATAGTTTGATGTTGATACACAAGTAATGCCCATGTGCTGTTTAATGATTATGCTGGACGTAACTTTCATGTTTTCTTTTGTGTATTATTTATTATTGTTTCATATAGACACATAGTTTAATGTTGGTACACAAGTAATGCCCATGCTATGTGTCTATATGAAACAATAATAAATAATACACAAAAGAAAACATGAAAGTTACGTCCAGCATAATCATTAAACAGCGTTTAATGATTATGCTGGACATAACTTTCATGTCTTCTTTTGTGTGTTATTTACTATTGTTTCATACATATCACTGCATTTTTAATTTAACAGTTATACTAATGGGTACAACTTTTCTCACTTTAAGTATAAACCCATGTTTAAGTAGTTCAATTACTTTTCAATAAGCAGCAAAATAACTGTAAGCAAACTTTAAACAAGTGAAAAGAAAGTAGCGTTTGCATTAAAAACTTAGAATCACAATTTGTTTTTTGCATTAATACATTCAAAATGAGTTGGAAACATTAAACATGCAATGTACTTTAAAATTAGTTAAATGTGAATTTAACCATACTTGCAATTAAAAAAACCTAAGCACTTTTAGAAGAAAAACTAAAAGTTTATGTTAACAAATGCTAGCATAATGATCTAACTACATCTGCTACATTTTTCATCATTATCTTTTACACTAGCCACAATTGTGAACAGAAGGTATTTTGTTTTCAATAAAATAATTAAAGGATTATTTAGTTTAAAAACTGTTGAACAATTAACTTTGAATCAATAACCCCTTCTTAATTTTTGGAACTTTTTTATTTAAAAAGACAACAGATGAATATTCCAGTTAGTTAAAAGACGAAACTTCCTTTCTCAATAAGCTTTAAAACCTAACTAATAGAAAAAATGCAAAACTTTTATCTCAAAAAATTATGAAATGTAATTTATTAGTGCTAAAAAAAATCTTACTGTATGTGAAAATGCAAGATTAATAAAACCCTCTTTCTGTTCTCCTTGTCGACCACTCAGAGGAAACCAGTCTTCTACAGTTTCTCCACTGAAGACTACTTCAGGAATATTTATGTGACCCCAAGCAACTTTCTCATCCAAGGTGAAAGCACACTTTTTAAAGAAATAAAAAATCAACACTAAATATTTCCAAATTGTTGAAGGTTCAAAATAATTAACATCTATACATGTACTTGAAGCATGACATAAAAAGCACAAAAAAGATACATATAAACTAACAACAATTATATACACATATGTCCAAATCTCTGCTAAAAGTGGAGACTTCGAGAAATCAACAAAGAGAAATAGTAACTATTCTTCCACAACTATTTAAAGAGTTTGACAGAATTTATCGGATTTTTTTTAAGTGCTAATAATACTTCTGGTGATTATATTTAACTTTAAAACAAAATTTTGAACTTTTGAAGTAAATGTGGTAATCTTTTTCTCTCTTTTTTCAGGTTTCATAACTCAAATGACAAGAATATCCATAAAGAGAGGGGAACATTTAAGTACCATATCATGTAAAGCTAAGAAAAGAGAACAACAGATCACTGGTTTAGCTTTCTCTTGTTTGGTGCTTACATAATTATTCTGTATTGTATGCATAAACTTCACAATGAATTATTTTAAAAACAACTTACATATGTAATGCAATAAACAGTTAATCCACTTTCTAAATAATCACTCACTTCTCTAATAATAACAAAAACAGTGCATGCTGTATTGTTTTTAGATCATTAACATAATATTTCAGAATAATAATCACAATAACAAATAACTTCAAAACTTAATTTTCTTATGAAATTATATATCAAAAGTACTTTATGAAAATTAAACATTAATATTATGAACTAAGATAGTCCTAAAAGTTCTTATATTCATTACATTACAAAGAAACCTACTGAGCTGAACATAAAAAACTCATCTTTTCAGTTTCTTTTCCACTACGTTCAAAGTAGAAGGACACAGATTATTAAATAAGCAGATTACACTGTAATAATTTTTACACTGATTTTGGATTGAAATATTTTTTAACTTTTATTTTCAGACGATGATTAATATTGTTTTTGAAAATGTTTCCAATGTTGAACAGTAAAAATTTAGTTTCTTATGTTTATATTTTCTTAAAAAACAGAATACAAATATATTAAATTGTACTACTGTGCTTCAATCTTTGTATACATTTGATACTTCAAATATGTAGTACTGAAATCATTGAGTTTAGTAAACAAAAGTAGTGTACCACATACAACAGTTTTTAAAATCAAAAACTAAAATACTATTATTGATCATGGTACATTAAGTTGTCTAGATAAAGAGGTTTGCCTTTCTTCCTCCCATAAGGAAAGATACAAGTATCATGTATGCTGTGTAGGAGTGTTTTATAGTCACAAGGTGTGGGCAGAACAAAGTAAAAATTTGAATTAACATATTGTGTGTGTTGTGCTTATATGTAGTTGCTGTATATAGTGCCAATGTTGTAACTAGTTGCACAATAATTATAATAACTTTTCATATATTTAATAACACTCAATAATATATCTACAAAAATAAAGGACTATAAATATGTCACTTAATGACATAAAATGTACTGCTGAAATAGTTTAATAACAATATTTTGTAAATACAAGTTTACCTACAAAAAAAACAACAACAAATATCCAAATATAAAACAAATGTTGTCATGATTGGTGGAAATGAACAATGTTGAATTTGAATCATTATACCTCAAAATTTTGTTTTAAAGTGTTTTAAGCACTGTACTATTTAATATACAATAGTGAATTCTCACACACTAACTTTATTATTGCCTGTCTTTCTTAATTTGTTTGACATGGCATTACTGTTAAAGCAGCCTATGGCTGCTTATAAAAAATTAAGATGCAGATGTACAATGTGTGAATGTTTAATCTCTGCTATATTTTTTTTTATCGTTATGTTTTTCCATTTGCCACAATTGTGAACATAAAGTACTTTGTTTTTGCCAAAATGAATAATTGACTGCAAAATGACAACTGTTTCGTCTGAACTGTGAAAAAATATACAAAAATACTTACTTCATCAAAAACTTCAACATTTATGGAAGTTACTCCTGTTGGTAGATAGCTGATGGATAAACAATTCAGAGTTTTTTATTTTAAAACACAACAAACACTACAGCTCAAATACATAATGGAATTTGTCAATAGCATGATAAAACCTTATTAGTATGCAAGATTAAAAAAAACTTTCAATAAGAAGAGTATATTTTGAGCAAATGTGATTTTAAGATATATTGTGATAAACATTTTTTATTACACTTAACTCTAAAATTCTAGGGTGCACTGACTTGATGCACTTGTTTTATGGTTGATTTTATTATATTACAAAAAAACTACTGGATGAAATAGTTTGAAACTTGAAATGTTATTTCAACACATTATATAGCTTTCGCAATTAAAATAGCTTATTTTTCTATGTGATATTTACATGAATTTTGGAGCTTTGAAATTCTGAAAAAATTCCATTATTATAGGTTTTTAAGGAAAATAAAAATTATTACCTTTGTTGTAGATTTCAATTACTGATTTTTATGTCTCCCTATGTTACTGTAATACATTGCTATAAAGTTTCTATTTTGTAAAACTATATATCTTATTTTAGTTTTGATTGAAAAACACATTGCAGGTTGTTTCAATGTGTCATTGGTAGACAAGAATTTTTTTACCACACCAAAATAATAATCAAGGTTTTTTTATTTCTTAATCAGGAGGTTTCATTTCATGTGTGTAATGAGTTTTAAATCTGTTTCATATTAATTCATACATTTTTACATTTCGTTGCTCATTCAAGCAGTTACTTAGTACGATAAAGCCTAATGTAAATATGGCCTGCCAAACAGCAGCCTTGTTGGCAAAATGATACCTAATATGGTCAAATTTATTATGCCTTCATCATCTTGATCCAAGAAAAACATTTATTTTCCCATCATGCTGCAACATCATAATTAAATTGAAGTATAAACTAGTTACATATCATTGAACCACAATAATCTTTTCACTTTATTTCAAACCTTATGTAAGCCTCCACTGAACTGGAAACCATATTTGCCCATACAAATGAAAAGAAGAAAAAAACAAAACAAAAAATTTGCTTTACATGCTAAGATCACTAGCCTATGGCTTTCAAAGCTGAGATGTATGCAACTACATCACACCATTAAAAACCAAGGTTGAGAAAAAAGTGATTGGTTAAAACCAATAAAATTGCACTTTTACTGAAGTTATTAGGTTCAAATTAGTGCAATTTTGTTCAAAGTTTTTCAACTTTACTCTTAATGGGGCTATGAGTGCTGTATTTCACAGAAAAATAAAAATAAAATATTTTTGCCACAATAATGATGTTAGTAACTACAGTAGAATTGTCTACTTTAAGCATTTAATTTTATGTAATAAAATGATTTCCAGATGCTTAATGTAGAAGGTAATTAACCAATGGATTTAATATTGCATACACATGAACAATGGTAAATACTTTATAGAAGATACAGACACCTAAGTATGTTTATTATACAGAGAACAGTAAATTTTATCTAACTACATTTCTACATTCAACTATACTGAAAAAAAAACAAAATTTCTTGGGCAATGGACAGATTCTAGTTTACTAGATCTAACGGTGTATGTTTTACATGTACACTTATTTTTGAATTCTTACTGAAATTACAATTATGTGGAATTATTTAGCTTACCATTTATGTGAAATTCAGGGAAAACTATTTTCTTAATTCTTGTAGTGCAACAGCATTATTAATAAGAATTAAAACAGGCTGAGGATTAAGGACTCTTGTGCATTTAAAGCATTACCCTGGTAGGGGGGACCAACAGGCAA
Source organism: Limulus polyphemus (assembly GCF_000517525.1). Lineage (NCBI taxonomy): Eukaryota > Metazoa > Arthropoda > Merostomata > Xiphosura > Limulidae > Limulus > Limulus polyphemus. The sequence goes on along the minus strand of NW_013665865.1, from coordinate 648,756 downwards.
AGATCCCTTGAGGTTCTTGGGTTTTTAGCAATTTTAAGGCTTTGATTACTGATTTAGCTATACACAGTATGGAAATAAAACCATAAAATTAAAAGAAAGAAGATGTGAAAATGTTAAAACTTGAAGCTGTTGATATAAATAATTCAGATCTTTCTGATCAATACTGCAGTCAGTGCAGAGGAAATAAACTGTACTATTCATTTAATTTTATAATTTTCAACTTTTTATTTCACTGTGCATTAATGATTTTGGTACAGTTCACCCAAAGCCATCTCAATCCTGGTCTGCCCGGGCAAAACATCAGTGGAAGCACCTTGGGATCTGTTGGATTATGCCAAATGCAGTCAATCTGGGCATAAAGGATCCTGTGGAAGCGACTTGCATGAGAAATTTATTTTGTGATCAACATGTGTGGTTAACCTGAACAAACATCCTAGGAATGTGTCTTGGATCCAGAATATTATGTTATCACATAATCAGTAAGTATAATGACAATAGCCCTCTTCTCACTGAGTGGGTAATTACGAGCTATGAAATTTGATTTAGTTGATTCTACAAACTCTACTCAGGAGGAAACTTCCATGGTCCACCACTCCAGCAACTGGGAACCGGAAGTGGCGAGGACTCTCATGCTCCACTAGAAGAAAGGGGAGAGGACCCATTGGACAGTTCGGAGGAACAACACACTGGAAACAGTGCAGTGGGTGTCTGAGATTCCCTATTTTGAAAAGTAGAAACACCCCGATTGTAAGAATCATGGGTCAGTAGGGATGGGCAAAAATCCCCATCTGCTTTATTCACAAAGTCAATGAGTGACAGTCCTTTATATATGAAACAGTGATAAAATATCTATATACACACACCACCAGATAAGCGGCTGGTGGTTTTACAGAAACATCCCATCTCAACATTGAGCATTACAGGAATATACATATTTAGTGCTAATATGATAAGTATACCTGACCAAGCAACACCTGCCATCAGGTGGAATCCTGGAACACAATGTATATCAATGAAATAAGATAAAAAATAATAATAAGTCAATTTAACCATCAAAGGCAAACAGGAAGAAGATGATACCTGCCAAAGGAAGGCACAGCTAAGTTGTGCAGATAAAGTGCAACAAATGTTCTGAGAATTGTCCACATACCAGCCTGAATAATCTCCTGCAAAGGAGGTCAGTTTCGAGCAGCTAAAGACATAGTTAGATGACAAATTTTGTGCGAAGAAACATTATATAGATGGTGACCTACCATGCACACATCAGAATATGCCAGTTGTACGAGTTGACAAACCTAACCAGTGAGCATAATTGGTGATAGATTGTGAGAAACAGAGGAATAACATGGAACGAGAATCACAAAAGGAGGCAATACGACCCATATAACAAAGCAGAGAACAAACTGGACAAAGTAGTCGACCCGGGTCCAAATGGGAGTACAGGTGGGAAATGGAAGGTAGGGAAATAGGAAAAAAGGCTAAACAACCTTCCCAGGCAGCTGATGTTCTAGGAAGGAAGGCCCGATCTGGACAAAGGATAACATACGAGGAATGGTAAATGATGTGTGAAGATGGAGTTTGGTGATGTTGGGGTGAAATACATCCTATTGCAGTTGTTGGAGGAGCGATCAGGACAGAAGGAAGGGCAGGGGCTGTTGCTCCAGTAAGGGCTACAGCAGAGGGAACCACTTCTGAGCCAGCCAATACCAAGCAACCAGCAGTGGTCTGGGTAAGGGTACTGACTCTGGAGAGGAGTCTGATCAAAGGATAGGCATATAGGTGAAGACCCCTTCAATCCCAACTAAAAGCGTTCACCCCAAAAGCTGAGGGGCGAGAAACTGGAGACCAAAAGGAAGGAAGTGTGGCATTCCAGTGAATGGAAAATGCATATACATGCAGTGTTCCTAGTTTAGAACACACCCACAGAAATAGCTAAGAATGAAGGGATCATTCCATGGGGAGAACCTCGTTGGGATGAGATAAGCAACTGGCCACAAGATTCATAATTCCGGGAACATGACATGTCAGAACCATCATGTTGTGGTCATAGGCCTAATACAAGGGATCCAGATTCTGAAAACACAGATATCTGGACTTGGTTCCCCCTTGCTTGGTAATGACAGTGGAATTGTCAGAATGAACCCTAACCACCCGCCCCTGCAGGAGCAGAAGGAAATTATACAGAGCGTGATGAATTGCCAAAGGTTCCAGGATGTTGATATGGAGAATAACCTCCTCGACTGACCACCAACCCATAAAACTTTTGGAATTGAGGAAAGCCCCTCAACCTACCAAAAAAGCATCTTTGAACAGATAAGACTTAGGATGAGGTGGAGGAATGGGAACCCCCACCATAGTCAAATCCATGTCGAGTCACAAAGCAAGATTGGTACTGATCAAAGGTGGAAGGGTGATGGGATAGTCCAAAGGATTGTAGGATAAGTTCCATTGATCAAGAAGCATCCAATGAAGGGAATGAGAACTTCCAAGGAAGCCCACATTCCCAAGAGAGACAGAAGGAGAAAGTAGGGCCATCATGATTGCTTGCTCTATATATCCTGGAGCTGAAGTGAAGAAGACTGGGCCTGACTGAGATTGGAATTGAAGAGAACTCCCAAATGAATAAAATACTATATGAGGGTAGTAAAGGACTTCTTCAACTTTATGAGAAACCCCACCTGAGCAACTTGTCGAAGAAGTAAGCAGGTGTGAGTGACTGAATGGTCATGGGAAAAACAACAATACCTAATCCAGCAGATTACATGGAGTCACATCAAGAGATGAAAAGAGCCATAGAAAGAAATTTCTACAAAGTAGTTATATTCTTCCTAAAAAAAATCGTAATGTGAAAGGAAGAAATCGTAGGCCAAACATAAGACATGAACTCCCCATGAACTAAAGCCTGTACTTCCCCAGCAGACATCATTGACCCTGAGTTGGTTGGTTGGTGTTTTTTGGTGCAAAGCAACTAGGCTGTCTGCACCAAACAACTGGAAAAAAATTATATGTAAAATTTTTATACAAATAGATAAAGTTAAAACTAAACAATGTCTAAAATTCAGATAAAAGATTTAAACAGAATTAAAAAGGGCAATAGCTCGTAAAAATTTAAAAATACAATCAAGTTGAACAGTGTCACCATCCAATGTCAGAGCTAAACCCTTAGAAAACATGTCTAAAATGGTGCCGTCGGCCAAAGTCATAATGACGGGACGACAGTAAAATGTGGCCTATTGTGACTTATGTGTCACAAAAGCTACACATTGGTGGATCAGTCCCAGATAAAAGAAAATGATGAGTTAAAAAACTGTGGCCAATGCATAGCCTAGTGAGGACAACTTCCTCCTTCCGATCCTTATGGAAACAAGAAGGCCAAAGAACAACGGAATGTTTGATCTAGAAAAGGTTGTTATGACGTTGCTCACTCCAAGTTGACTGCTAACTGGAACGAATCCGAGCCTTCAATACAGAACCATAATCCATATATGGGATAGGCACAGCTGTGATGGCACCAGAGCAGACTTAGCTGTGGTGTCAGTGAGCTTGTTCCTGCAAATACCGACATGGCCAAGTATCCAGAAAAACTGGATACTAATGGAAGATAGAAAAAACGAGCCAGCCGTTATTGAATATTGATGAGAACTAACGTTAAGCAATTCCAGGGCCAGTTGAAAGCTATAAGAGTCAGTGTAAATAGTACAATCAGTGTACTGCATAGCCTTTAAATGATTCAGGGCAAGAGAAATGGCATACAACTTGGCAGTGAACACAGAAACAGTAGAGGGGATCCTGCAAGCAACTACTGAGCCACAGCAAACCATGGCAGAGCTTACAGAGTCACTTGATTTTGAACTATCCGTGTAAATGGGAACAGAAGGATGTTCAGTATAGAGAAGACAATACTTCCAATCGGAAGTACCCGCCTTCCTCAAATAACTCAATGAAAGGTGACATCTGGGGATGGTAATAAGCCATGGTGGAATAGGCTGATCATTGGGGACAGTAATGTCATCTAATGCCAGACCCAATTCATCTGGTTATGCCTGGATATGAAGGCCAAAAAAGGAAATGCACAGACCGTCTATTCTGAAAGAGCATTGCTTACCAAGGAAGAAAGACAGAACCCCAGGTGGGATGTTGTGGTAAAGACTGAAGCTTGGTAGCATAACATAGGGACAGTTGCAAATGGCAAGGGTGAAAAGGAGGTTCATGGGACTCTGTGTACAAACTCTGGAGTGGAGAAGTGCGGAAAGAACTTGTGCAGAGCTAAAGCCCCAGATGGTGAACGGGCAGAACCACAGACCCATAGTCCAGTTTGGATTGAATGCGGGCACGATAGATCTTGAGCATAGAACACTGATCCACCTCCCAAGAGGTGGAAGAGAGGACATGGAGAATGTTCAGTGCCTTTGTACACTTGATATGTAGTTGCATTATGTGAGGAATGAAAGTAAGCTTATGGTCAAAGATAAACCCCAAGAAATTTGCCTCATGAACCACAGGTAGAACAACATCACCTGTCCAGTAAAAAGTTCTGAATAAAAAATGGGTAAGTGGCCATGCAATCCATATGAAGTGGAGGTCCCACAAAATCTCGTACCTCCCACGTAGTGTTGTAAACCTTCTCAAGGTCAAAGAACACAGAGTCAAGATGTTCTCTTTTGAGGAAGACTTCCCTGGTTGAGGATAAGTCAAATCAGGTGGTCCACAGTGAAGTGCTGTTGACAGAACCCACACAGGGTGGGTGAGAAGAAACTGTTTGAATCAAGGAACCAAACAAGACAAGTATTAACCATCCTCTCTAAGACCTTACAGAGACAGCTAGTCAAAAGTGATTGAACAATAATTAGAAGGAACCTTGGAATCTTTCCCTGGCTTAGAGAAAGCTGGGACAATAGCCTGGTGCCAAGCTTCAGGAAACAAGTAATAGTTTACAGCAAATGTATGAATTTCATGCTGCTAACCTCACGCTTTTTCTGTGCAATAAACAAAAGAACAGCTGCAATGAAACATAAACTTCAAATAAAAATACATTTATGAAACAAAATGAAAATGTTTTTTATGTACATATATAAACATGAAATCCTAGTTAAAAATAAAAAATACTTGTTTATTGTTTAGGTTAACTTAGAAATATTTTCGGGTCTTGTATATTACTTGAAACCATAAGGAGAGTACGTGATTATTAAAAAATTAAAAATAAACAAAATTTGCATTTTATGGACAATAAAAAGTTTTTAGACATTTTAAAATATTGTACTGAAACATAAAAAGTAAGAACAAATACAAATATTGTAATAATTTCTTATAAATACCACTTCCTAATGTAATTTTCCAAGATATTAAAGATCATAATGCAAAAAAACTAAATTTATCAAAGTAACAGGCCTTATGTTTCTCAAACTACTTGTATTTATGAAAGTTCTTATGAAGTTTCAAACAATTTCATCCACTAGTTTTATTGTTGAAACAAAATATAGCAAGACTTGCATTGGCTAAGCAGAAAGTTAGTAGCCGGTAGTAATCGGGTTAACTAACTTTGGAGAGCCAGCAAGCCCCTCTAATCCCTTCTGAATAAAAAAGGGAGACATTTGCCCTAAAGGTTTGTTGGACAAAGAATGCATGATGAGAAAACGAGGTAAAGGTGCACAATGGGGTGGAGCTTGCTTTTCAGAGTCTTCCAGATGTGGTCGCTTACCTATGAGCTATTTCATATTATGATTTTTCCTGTAGAACAGATTTGTAATGTTTATCAAAAGCTTGCCAAATCTTGTGAAGATACTTGAAGATTATTATGTATACCTTCACAGATCAATTTTCAAAAGCCTGTGAACAGAGGGTAACAGTATCAATATAACTAGTGTTTTCAGGCTTAAGTATTCAATAAATTATATATTGACTTAACAAACTTAGAAGCTTTTTCAAATTTTACCTTTTAAACTATAACCCTTTACATTATGAATGAAAATTATGCAGAAAAATTTTAAAGTTAAAAATACACACTTTATAACTTACCAATGAAAGACTTTATTCCAATGAGGATTTTTTGCTCCATTATAATCAGTTGGTGTTTCATATATAGTGTGTCCTACACGAAGTCTGACATAAGGATCCATTCTTGTCACCCCATAGTTCTTGTTTAACTTAGCCTAAATAGCAATCATGAGGGTATTAATTAGAGTTGAACATATAATTGTGTTAAATACTAAAATATTCTTTATCAGATAGCACAATCTCTGGTATAAGCCATGAAGATTAGGCAATAAAACCAATAGAATAATAGTGAGTTGGGTCAGTCAATCACAGTCATAAAAGCTTATTAATGAGAAACTAATTATACAATATACCTACAACTTAAACCAAAATTATGGGGAGAAAAAATTACATTATGAAACATCAAATCAAAGTAATGGATTGAGGTGAGGAAATTTTCTAAGTAAGTCTTCATCAAGAACATCTAATTTACAATAAAAAAAAAATTGACTAGAAATTACTTCAATTGCTAATTCATGGTCTAATCAAATTTGACAGGGGCATGGAAAAAGTAACTGGTGTAATAAACATGTTAAGGAGCTTTTTTTATGTCATACTAAAAGCAGAAACAGACTTATTCCATTAAATATATTGTTTTTATGTAAACACTAATAAATGTCAATACAAAAGTTCTGCACCACCATATTTGAAAACATCACCATTATTTACTACTATTTTTCTAAGACATCTTTGTATATCTCTATTTTTGTTCTAATACCTGTTTAGAATGCCATTAACCTTACAAGAATGTACATAACTTTTCTATTACTATTAATTATAATAAGACAAGAGCAGATCCAGCAGCAGCTGTTACTAAATATATTATTTTAATGTTGAAGATGTATTAAATTTTTACCTCAATCACCGTGATGCTCAACCTTCCTGTCACGTTAGAAGGAGCAAATCCTCCACTACAGTACTGCTGCTGTAAGGCTATTGCAGCTTGCTCATCAGCAGCGAGTTGCTGCTGGTTTGACACAGAAATCCGAAGAAAGTCTTCTGGAAGCTCTCCAATCATTACCTAAGGACATAAATTATTCCATGTAATGAGTATTGGAAATACAAGTTTACAACATGTATGTACATAACTAAAATGTGTTTTTAAATACTGTATCATTTCAAATGAAATGTGCACATTTATGAAAAAAAGCAATGAAAGTGATGCTTCTGAAGAACACACTGATACAGATAAATGTGTAAAGAATACTGCTTCATGAGCATCTGCCCCTTAATCACAACTTCCACTAATACAAAAATTCAGGCAAGTAAGAGCTGTGGTGTTATAAACATAATACATACACAATAGGGTAGTTCTTCTATTTGAAGTTTTCATTTACAACATTTTATTACAATATATATAAATAAGTAACTCACACCAAATTGAATCCATACTGAATAACATTTAGGGGTTGCTCAAGATAGTTGATACTTTACCTTGTAGCTCTCATTATATCTGCATATTCTGAATATTCTAAATAATTCTGGAATGTTCTGGTATATTATTATGAAATATGTTAGCACATCCTGGAATGATGTAGCATATTTTGGAATATTTCACAGTATTTAGAATGTTTGAGTATATTCCATAGATAAATCATACACACTGTTACTTTTTACTTCTGGAAAATTCTGTATGATGTAACAGCAGGTTCTAGAATTCCTTTGATGGTATATAAACACTTAAGCATATTTTTCTGTGTTATATCAGTTGACACTGTATTGGCATATCACTGCAAATGTATTAATAGATAGGCAAACAACAATTTATAAACATAAGGAAAAGTCTTACTGATGGTGGAACATATTACATGTTTTGACAGAATAATCAAAACAAATGACCTCTCACTAAACTGTGATAATGGCCCCAGCAACACCAGCCATATTTGGCAATGTCTATTCACCTTCATATACTTGACCAGACTTGACCTCTACCTATATCCTGTCACCTGCTGACACCATTTCTGTTACATTTAATCTCTATTGCCTTTGTAACAATATATAAACCTTGGATTGCTTAGTTCTGATCATACCTGATGAAGATAAACCAATGTTCTGTCAAGACATGTAATATGTTCCACCATCAATAAAAACTTTTCCTGAATATCAAGAAGACTGAGGACATGTCAATTGAAATTTTATCATGAACAATATAAAAAGAGTTCTCTAGGTGCCTCAAAATTCTATCTGGATTATGATCCCAAGTCATGGGAGCTCAGGACTACTGGAAGGTTCTACAGACAGTTGAACACTTGAATGGAGTATATGACAATGCTGAAATGGGTGTGGCTCTGACCGAGGAGTATAATGCAATCATAACAAAGAAAGAACAAAAACAATTTCTCTTTCAAGTTGTGCAGGATTACAGAAAATGCTTTCCTAACAGCAAAAAAGGAAACAAAAACAATGCAAAAGTGACTAACCACACCAAAATCATATACTTGTGTGATTAGGCTATTGTGTATGAAAAAAAAAAATACTAATACATTAAGTGAATCATTCATAATAATTAACAAATATGTTTTGTATCACATAGAACATACAGTACAAAATCACCACAGTTTAGAGTTTCAATATCGTTTAACAGCCTCTGAATATATGAATGAAAATGGATGAAGTTCACATTTAATGTTATTTTTTGTACATTGGAACAAAATTAGGGGGTGAGAGATTTAGAATAGTTAATCTGAAATTTTATCTGCAAATAAAGATCACCTTAATACACAATGTAGACGGAGTAAATTTTGAGTTTATTTAACACTGAATAATACAGTTACATAGAAACACAACACCATGTAAAAAAATAAATAAATTTACATTTCATTTAACATTAAAGTCCAAGAGTTGGCATTGGGTACTGCCAACTGGTTGCTTTCTCTGGTTGACAGTTTAAAATCAGAGATGGTGGCAGGTAGCTTTCATAACTGTCAAACAAAGAAACAAACATAAGAACTTCATGACTGAAAAGGCAAGCATATTTGGTGGTATTGAAAATTGAACCCAAAACCTTTGAATCATTTGGCAATACCATTAACTGATGGGCCATTCTTGCCTAAAGCTGAACAAGTTTGAATTAATCAATAACAATAAGTTATAATGACAATATTCTGATTAATTGGATAGTTGGATTAATCCAAAAACTGTAATAATTAATAACTGAAAACATTAATTTTATTTACTTTATTATTTGATAAATATTTGTGTATTCCAGTGATGTTCCATCCTTAAACTGAAAAACCACAAGCCATTTTAATCCTGGAAAAAAATTCTTGAAGTTAAAAGATTTTACATTGCTCTTAATATTCAAAAAATCTGTGGAATATGCACAGGTAGATTATAAAAAAATCTACCCCTTTACCATAATAGACATTAGTTACATATACATGTATGTGCAAGCTAATTTTTATGAATATTTTAAGGTAGTTTACAGTTTAAGTTCACTAGAAACTCAATAAAAAAGTGTAAATCTACAGGCAAGTTCTTTAACTTCCTTTTTAGTTTTGTGTCTTCATAATAAAAGGCTTGTTACTGATCATGTTAAAAAAGAATATCTATAGGTATGGGGGATAAGTAGGTTCATTGGATAGAAAATTTTTAGTGAGGCTTGATATAAATGAAAGCAAGGTAATGTATGTAGATGATCATAATTTGAATTATAATATGTATATGGGACGGCCTATATGGATCAACAGGTCCTTCGTTGTCCTTAAATTTTATGTTGTGTTTGTGATAGTTTACGGTTTAAATTTAAACTGTTAAAGATGTGTCAACAGAAGTTAGTAACATTGCATTTGCAACAGCTTACTCAACAAGTAGGCCTAACACTAGCACAAGCTGTTACTAACAGTAATACAAGCGTTACAACAACTAACGTAATAAATCATCATTAAGTTTAAATGATTAATATTTACCTGTGATTTTTGGTCATTATTTTTGGCGGCTTTTGAATTTTTTTCAGCCGGTGCTGGAGTAGCCATTCTTTCTCTTGCGTAGAATATTACCTTATTTATGCTTTATAATTTATATGTTAAATATTTACGTCTCGTGGAAGTGAATCACAGTGGCGCCACAGTTACATACATTTTTAGTAAAAAAAATAACTTCGTGAAACTTCGTAAGCGGAGATGAACACAAATATGTATCAATTAACGATAGAGTTAAAAAAGTCTTGGTAACTCGAACACTTTCGAATACCAGGTCTTATATGAGAGCTAGATTGAAAAGCAAAAGAGATAATTAAAAATTCAATTTCAAAACATACCAGAATAATTTATGTTGATATGATAAATAAAGATTTAAAACTTGCCAATATAAAACATTTCTTCCAATTTACCAGAGAAAAACGAGCTTTATGTTGTGTATGCACTAAAATTATTCAGGGTAAGTTACCAACCATGATTATTAAACGTTATTCATGAAGATATGTGGTAGTTAAATGACAATAGCAAGTTTGATTAAAGGATGTATTAATTAAAAGATAGCAATCAAATATTTATCAATAATTTTTTTTTAAATTAAACAACCTCTTTGGATAACAGAATTACTGGTTACAAAAGGTTATCTGGGGTCAAAGGATTAGTTGGTCACAAAGGGTTATATATTAACCAAAAAGTCACCCAGAAGAAATCTTGAGGTCAAGGATTAAAGAGCAAACAGATTTATTAAATACTATAACGATCTTACTTACATCACCTGGTTCTCCCCAAATTTCTTGATTTATAAACTATTTGGTTTGCTCATTGCATCTAGAATTAAATGACAAAAAAGAGTAAACAGAATAATAAAAATCAGACATAAAATCTTCGCAGGTTCTTTTAGTTACAGAAATATAAACATATAGATAAGTTTCAGAACTTCCAATATTCACACTACCTGTTAAATCTTGTAGATTCACGAAGGTTTTAAATTAGTTTTTTCTTATTTATACCTATACATGAACATATGTTTGTTACTATAAATAAAAACTGGAGTTACTATGTGCATAGTTTGTTACTCGCCCTCAACACTCTCTATCAAATTTTGACTCTGTCATGATATAAAAGACTGTTTGGTTTAAATATTAGTGATTCATTTATATTTGTGAGTGAATATTTATTATTTTTAAGTTTTGTTATAATAAGAGTTGAAAGCAGACGATTGTAGAAGGTTTTGTTAATAACTAATTGGTGTCGAGAATATAGAAATCGGCCAGGCGACTATGTAATAAAGAGCAGGAAGCAGCAGACCGAAAGTATTAGACAGGTAAAAGCAAAGAGAGTATAATTGGTGTGAAGTTAAGTAACGTAAAAATGATAGGCCTAACGTTTGATTTATATATTAGAGTGAAACTAATAATGGAAAAGAAATAAGAAAAAATAAGTTTATTCCGTCAAAGCGAAATTCTAAAGTAATTGAATCAGTCTGAGTTGTACTTTGACAAAAGGAACATAGAATCTTCAGAAGAAAGAAGAGCACAATCGTCGGTGAATCACACCCGACAAATATTGCGATAGTATTAGCGAAAATAGTTCGAATTGTCAACTGAGATTCTAAAGTAATTGAACAGTGGACTTTTGACAAGAAGAGGATAACTATACACATACTGATATAACGTTTACGATATGCTTATATTCTCTATAGTATGAATATTTTATCGTACATATGTTTAACTTGTTTCGAAGATATATATATATTATTTAAAAACAAGTAAAGTGTGTGCTATTTTATTCATCGTTGAAGTTATCTTTAACAAGTTACAGGCACCTACTATAGAAGAATCCTAAGCCCAACAACTACATACTTTATATTTATACTATTAAGAAATATAAGTAAAAGCCATTTATTTCGACTATTGGCAAAAAAAGAAAAAAAATACAACTCATACACATATATAATATTATTATTTTTAAATTTGACAGTTGGCAAGACGCCCACAGCCAGGATTATACAGTGATAAACGGAGATAGAAGAAAACGTGAATGACAGCCGAAATAAATAGGCCTATGTTTATAAACATAAATGTAGTAATAACGAAAATAGTATAGATATTACGCTATATAACCATGTCAACAAATTTTGATAAATGGGCAGAAAGAGGATCTCAACTTGGGTTAAAATACAGTGAATTAGGAGAGTTTGTTAAACAAGAACTGGAAAGAGAAGAACGGCAGCAGAAGAGACAAATTGAGAAAGAAGAAAATGAGAGAAAGGAGAAACTAGAAATAGAAAGAATGAGAATACAAATTGAGAAAGAAGAAAATGAGAGAAATGAGAAACAAGAAATAGAAAGAATGAGAATACAAATTGAGAAAGAAGAAAAAGAGAGATAGGAGAAACTAAAAAGAGAAAAAATAAGAACACAAATTGAGATAGCAAAACTCACCCAACCGAAAGAAGAAGGACCCAAGAATGATAATGGAGTCAGGGCTAGCCGACCCAAGCTGCCCAAATTTGATGAACATAAAGATGGCATGGATGCTTTCCTGGAGAGATATGAAGAATTCGCCCAAAGTCAGATCTGGGACAAAGGCAATTGGGCAGTCTGTCTCAGAACACTTCTCACATAAAAAGGCCTACAAGCATATGCAGGCATGATGTCAAAGGATGCCATGGATTATGAAAAATTAAAAGTAGCTTTACTGAAACAATATGAATTTACCGAAGAAGATTTTGTTGGAAGTTCAGAGGAGTCAAACCCGACACTGGAGAAACTGTATTTCAGTTTGTAGCACGTCGGCGGCGATATTTCACCAGATGGACTGACATGGCTATGGGTGAAACTACTTTTGAGGGACTGGCAGACCTATTAGTATGTGAACAGTTCATAACCACGTGTTCAACTGACGTGTCACTGTTTTTAAAGGAGAGAGCACCAAAAGATGTAGACAAGATGATCAAGCTGGCAGAATAGTATATGGAAGCCCATAGAGGTAGTATAACTGGCAAGTCCAAGAATGCTCAGATAAATGTGAAACCAGTAATGGCTGACCAAAAGCAGGAGTTTACCAAAGGTGACAGGAGGTTAATAGACAGAACGGAAAAGATATGTCATGTTTGTTATAAAATGGAGCACACTGCAAAAAAGTGCAAGTCCATTACCAGCAAACAACAGTAAAAACCTCAACATAAAGCAGCTGGAGCCGTTTACAAAGACAGTGCTGGTAAGAAGCAAGAAAATAGTGACTGGCATTATGGATGCTGCTGCCAGAAGAAAGAGAATCAAGACTACTTGTCAAATTCAATACAAGAAAACGTGATTGATCAGTGCACAACTAATGGTTGGCTCAAATTACAAATGGATCAACAGTGTCAATAGTGATGGAAGCATGTGACAAATATCAAGAGGTGCCAACAAATAATAATATGCCAATATGTAAAGGCTATGTTGAGAACAAGAAAGTGTAGGTTTTGCTAGACACTAGGTACAGTAGTGCAACAGTGAGAACCATAATGGTATTCGATGATCAGATGACAGGCAAGGTACGACTGTGTGTGCTAATTGATAGGACCTTGAGGCCATGTGTATCAAGGAACCAATACACGACTTGGTGATAGGAAACATACCAGGTAGTAGAATTTTGGAGGAACTAGACAGAAAGAAGATTGATGAAGCATCTGCTGTCACCACTAGAGCTCAAGAAAAGATGAGCAAATAAGACATCAAGCCCCTGCAAGTGTCAAAGGCGACATCCCGAAGTTAGGTTTGCAGGAACTGAAGGAAACATAGAAAAAATACCCTTCACTGCAGAGACTTTGGGACAATGCTCAGAAGAAAGTCGAGAACAAAACAAAGGGGAAAGATACTTATAGAATAGAGGACCAGAAGGGAGTTCTATACCGAATCTATCAATAGAAGAAAACGTGATTGATCAGTGTACGACTAATGGTTGGCTCAAATTACAAATTGATCTACAGTACTGGTTTGGGTTCGTATATCTTTAAAGAACGTGATTTGGTACAATATTTGAGATTGTTGTATTGTTTCTGGTAAGCGATGATTCAGGGGAACGAATATTTTGCTCACAGCTTTTTAGTGGAATGTTGGTAAGATTTAAGGCTAGTAAACAAAGCTCTCGACAGATGGCAATATGCGTTTTCAGGTCGATATAGCACTTTTACGAAAAGAGAAATATTGCCAATTTTGAAGTTTAATTTTACTCGAATTTCACCCATACACAAAGTTCTACTGGTATTTACGTAAAGTTACACATAGAAACAAAATAATAATGGCAGGGCAGTTTTTAATCTAAGTTCCCTGAATATAATTGTAGAACAAAATGGGTACTCTAACAAACAGGAGTGAAATTTACGTAAACTTTAATAAGCATTAATAGTAAGCTAGGGGAAAAACCTGCGCTTCGTGTACGAAACGTTTTTTTTTGGTTGTGGTATTTTGTATTTGAATGTACAAAGTTTATAAAATGTAAGTGAAATTCTTTGTATTTAAAGTAATTAAAACAGTTAAGTGATCTGCCTAGTTACTCACGCATGAAGTTAGGTACGTAAAGCTCTGAACGAATCAAATGGTCATGCAGGATATCTCAGTGATGATGAGGTTAAACATAAGCGGGTTAAATCTATTCCATAATATGTGAAACTCACCAAACACCTCTGGTAGGAAAGACACCTTGATCCAAATGGTGTGATCAAAAATTACAAACCAATCGACTTAGTAAGAGACACCAGATCTAGTGACAATTTCCAAACCTGGGTATCAGGGCAAGTATTAAAACTCAACAGTGCCAGTACTCTAAATATCTATAAACAAATGAAGAAATTCACACAAATTCTAAACCCATGACCACTGCTATGTAAGATGGGGCTCTGAGGGATGACAGATCCATTCTACAAATACCTTATCCTTTGCAATGCTATCCACACCCACCCCTCCCTTACGCACATATTAACGTTGTCCGTACTTCCATACTCCTAATTTCATTTTTGCATAGTGTAATAAAATTTGACAATCTTCCCACACATGCACGCACGTTATTCTTTTAATTATATAGGTAAAATAATATAAATATCTTAGTATTCGCGACATGTTTCTTTTACTGCAGGTTTTCAGTTCGCATCGAACATAAGAACATAGTTTATAGTAGAGACGACTTTACAAAACTACTCATTTGTATTCTGTTAGAACCTAGGCAGAAGCATTATACATCTCTGTCTTCCTATTCCTCGAAAACTCATACAAAATAGGAAATATAATATCCTATTTTTTTCACCTAGTCTAGAAAATAGTTTAAGTATGAAGTAGAACTGTGATAAAACGTATTTCATTAGAAGCGGACATATATTAATATTCCCTGATTTATTCAGTTTGATCTACCCGTCTACTCTAGAACTCATGATGAAATAAGCTAAATGTATGTCTTTAACTTGTCTTCGAATATGATCGAAAGTAACAATAAATATGCAAGATTTGTACTTCATTTTAAACATTGAAAGAATGAAATTTATATTAAAAATTTGCCAAGCGTTAACAATTGCATGACTGCCAGTATGAATGAAAATGTTCTTTTTAATTTCCGAAGACACATTTTATCTTCATATTAGAAATTATATTGCTTAATAGAATTCCGGCTGTCGCGTTTTACTTAAGCAAGCTGTTTATATTCAGTCGTGACCTTATTGAAAATTTTCACTGTTTCATTTTCAGTTCATATTATTCATTCTGTATGTTTGGAAACAAAAGATTGTTTGTGTGATTGAAGTTAGCACAAAGCTCTGCCCATCACGGGATCGAAATCATGTTTTTAGTGCTGTAAGTCCGCAAACATACCGCTATGCTACTGGAAACAAAAGAAACTGTTATGTTTTGTTTTATGCTTAAAATGAACTTTGAAGTTCACGAAAATTTGCAGCTGTTTTTTAATTTAACTTTTATTTAATGACAGGTTGTCAAAAATCTAAAATTGCTTAATAACATTTTAATGATTAAAGATAGATTAAATTAGAGCTTTGTTTGTTGTTAAACTGGGCGTGGTCTAATGGTTCGCATGCTTTGTCCGTACACCCAAGAGTTCGTTGTTCGTGGCCTGTTGTCGCAAAAAGGCGTTACCTATGTCAGGTCTATATATACACTATTACACTGATGGTCCAATTCCACTACTTATTCAAGAATGCCATTAAAGTTGACAGTGGGTGCTTTATCTACAGTTGTTTAGTTCAAAGTTAAGACTAGCTATATGCAATTAGCCCTTGTGTAACTTTGCGCGAAATTCTCAAGCAAACCAGATATTGAACTATAAACCTACAAGCAAATGATTATATGTACCTATCTGTGAAACCGCAACTTGTGGGTTACTCTTGTCTAATCTAATAATGAAACTTGACCGCCATTATTATGACCCACTCAAGGCCCAAAGGTGAGAAACTAATTTTTGAAGAAACAGGACGCGAACCAAATCCTCGAATTAGTGCTAACCCTATACCACGCCCTTCCCCAAGGACAATCGCTCTTTCAGTTTATATTTTGCAAACCTAGTACCTAATGATCCACTATGTGATGTGAAACGCAATTTATTGGCAATTCAGCCTATTTTCTAAGTAAACATTTGGTAAGGGGGGACTTTACATGTTTACGTTTCAAGGTATTTCACTTCAATATCGATCAGGGTCACTTGGCATCATAGATGTTTGCTTAAAATCAGAGAGTGTTGATTAGGTATTCTCGACCACTCTTCTGATAAAGCTGTTTCCAGGGCATGCTTACTGTCTGGAATCAATTGATGGGATGGAATGTCTCCTGAGAGAGATAAGGAGAGAAGATATAAATGTTCTAACCTTCTTGATTTTTAAATTGTTTATACTTCAGTCTTACTAACTTAATGTTTCCTGGCTGGTCAGTGGTAAGTTTAGGAACTTATAACGCTAAAATCCGGGGTTCGATTACTCACAGTGAACGGATCACATATTGTGTATCCTTGCGTTAAAAATCAAACGAAATAATACTAATCCAATAATTATCATTAATTTGAAAGAAGGTTGCTAAATTTTGAAATTAAACTAAAAGTTACCTACTTAGATATTTACAAACTCAGTTTACAGACACTTTTTCCCTGTTAAAAGAACAAGATAACAACATTGTTTGTTTTTCTTTTTACAAAATAGATTGCTATAAAAGTAACAAAACTTTGTTTTAAACATCAAACTGGAAATTTTCAAATTGGGCGTTACTTTTTGTGCACGTGGGTTAAGTGGTCAGACCAGAGATCCCAAGGATTTGGATATCACATTTCGAACTTTAAGCTCTTTGATTAGTAACCATGATCAGCTACGAGTGATTCGTTTTTCTTCAAAACTCAGAGATCACAATATACGGACTTCTAGATGTTCATTTTCGACGTTTTTTTTCTTCTTTTGAAATTAAGTATAGCGAGTTGTATTATTGGCTTTTCATCTTGCTGGAATGATTAGGAACAGTGTGTTCGTCTATGGATCACCTACTTCATATCTTTTACCGAGGTTTTGAACTTTTAAAACTAGAGAACTCCCTATATTGGTAAATCATTGTTTGTTTGTTAGCTCACAAGATTGTTTAAGTACGAAGAACAAATATTAAAGTTGTAAAGTAAGCGAATAAAATCTAGGAAATAATTTGAGACCAAAGACATATGCGTAAGAATCGTATAATGGAATTTTAAACATAGATAATTAAAAAAACAATCAATCAAATTATTGAGCTAGTATTTCAGAAGGCAAATAACGTCTATTTAAAATAAAAAAAACATCACAAAATAAAACAAAAAACAAGAGAATGACTGAAATTAGGAAAAATATAAATATCTGAAAATCTTCATAGGCGAATCCACTATTTCTTTAGATCTTTACAAATTCAGTCTACATACATTTTCTCCCTGTTGGAAAACAGGATAACTATATTGTTTGATTTTCCTTTACAGAACTGGATAACTATGTAAAGTAACAAAACTTTGTTTCAAACTCGAATTTTTCAAATTGAGGGTCACTTTATGTGCACGTGGGTTAAATGGCCAGATGAAAGACCCTATGGATTTGGGCATCAAGAGAATGACTCAAATTAGGAAAATTATATATTACTGAAAACTCTTCATAGGTGAATCCAGTGTTTCTTTAGTAGGAGGGTTCAAGAACACACTAACAAACAAAACTCATATGCACTACCGGCACTTGTGTTTAAAATGTTTTTAAAATCATAATAAATAATTAAAAACAACGTTTTATATTTACACAATAAAACGTTGTTTATATGTACACAATAATAACGTTGTTTTTAATTATTCATTATGATTTTTAAAAACGAAACTCAATTTGTTGTTTCGTTAATCAGTGACATAGATGTAATTGTAAAGTTTATTTGTATAGCTTTGAACAAAGGATGCAGAATAGTTTCAAAATACGGACAAAGAAACTCCCTTTATTATGTTGCAAACATCTGTATTCACCATATATTGAAAAATAATGTACGAGTGGAAAAGCTTGTGCTTACTATTTTTGACGAAGGTTTCAACAACCTGCTTGGTACATACTATTAGTGAGTGATATAGGTGCATTGAAGCTAGACCAGTAACCCTGTCTTTGTTCATTTTGCTGCGTAGGAAAACGCCGACGAACAGAAAATAATCTTTCAGTCTCAGCGCTGGGTATTGGAGGTATTGAAAGTGTGCAAACAATGTGCAAAAAGGTTCTGTTAGAACATATTCTTTTCATCTGTGATCTTGACCATACCTGTAAGAATATTTGTCTGGGCTTCACCATTTTTTCTCTAACACTTCGACATAAGTCTACTCACAGAAGTGGCGAACCACAGTCAATCTCGTATTCCCAAAACATCAGTTGATCTGTCAATGTGTTTAAACCTTAAATATATACAATGCTTGGAAGTAAAAGAGAAAAAATCAGCTAAACATGGGAAAAATCTTCCTGTCAAACCTACTATAAAATTATTTTAACCAGTAATCGAAGAATGGAATAATGATAGAATGTTTGTAGTTGCTTTGTGAGGACGAGCTTGGAACATTAGTTCTGTGTTTCTGACGACCACACGTCTTGGGAATAGAAATTTCAAAGCACAATTCTCCTGCTATTGATTTGGCATCATTAAATCATTGTTTAAATTCCTTGTTAACTTCTTGGCACATGGTTTAATTCTTTCTGCTAGTTCGTCCATCATCTGGTATCTGTATGACAAATGTCTACGTCTTCCGTTTAAAATTTGCATCCAGAGGTTTTTACATCAAGTATGCTAAGTATATGTATGAACGTTATCAGAAACGTAAATAATTTTCGAATCTCCATCCATGCCCATTTTTATGTGTTGTTAGTACCAAGATGCATTGGATACAAAGAGTAGTATACTTATACAATGAAGTACAAAGGAATAGAATGTATCGAAACAACTGTATAACTATATCCATATAGTTTTACAAATAAAAATGAACTTGAAGCAAAACACAGATGTGGTCACACTTATTTACAAACTATTTAAATAATTGGAATTAGTGATTCACTTATTCAAAGTGCAGACTTGTTGATAGAGATCCAGGCTTTGAAAAAGGATGCGTTTAAGTGTTGTTATCATGTTATTGAATAAATACTTGAAAAGTGTTGGAAATTTGGCTTTGTTTTTCAGAAGCAACACTTTTGTTCATTGTGTTGTTTATCTTCTATACTTGTTTGACCTATACCTAACGTTTTATGTTTGCAAAGTCGATAAATAATGAAAAACAGTAACAGTTATACAACTTGTTCATATCAAGGTTCTCTTCTTATAGTTAGGGTTAAAATGTAGTATTCATTTAGTTCACACAATACTTTGTATTGGATGACATAATGATCAATTTGAATCTACCGTATTCGGAACTAACTAGCGCAGAGTTAAAGATAATTTCTTAGTGTACCTAATGTTACTAAATACTTCTATTCGCACAACTTTCGGCCTTATAAATTGTTGTTTAAAATACGATTTATAAAAACATTCAAATTGTGGTTTTGAAAAATGGACATAAAATGATTTTGAGCGGTTATTAAAATATAATTTTGCATGACAGATAAAACCATGACTTTCAACAAAGGTTTTAATTTATTCACAGTCGATATCGGCTCATGGATAGAATGCATCAGCGATAACAAGCTATGCGCACCTGTAGATAATATTCAGCTATTTCAGTTTCTACCATTAAAAAAGATAAACAAAGAATGTGACACTGAAGATTGTTTGTTTGTAATTAAGCACAAAGCTACACAATAGGCTATCTGTGCTCTGCCCACTACGGTATCGAAAACCGGATTCTAGCGTTGTAAGTCCACAAACATACCGCTGTGCCACTGGGGGGCAAACACCGAAGAAATCTCTGAACTATCCGAGGACGAAACAGAAGAAGACGTTTCCCAGACCCAGGATCAAAGCCAAAATGTGCAAAGACATATTTTAGTTTGGTTAGTAATTATATTCGATATAAAACTCCATCAAGAGTTATTTTTGTAAAATATACAGTATATTTTATGTATATTCATCAAAATGATGATTGTAATAGGCTCAGTTGAGTGCTCTCCTGCTATTTTATTCTTTTCTTTAAACCATTTTTCATACCATTCCATGCTTAATAAGTAACAAGTACCGTAATTTATTTTTTGCATGATTCATAAAGTTAAGAATTATAAAAGTAATCGAATATATTTTTGTAAAATTACAAGAAATAGTTTAAAACATTTCGAAGTGTGATTAGAAAGCAGCGATAAATGTACACATTTCTACTTGTTTTTTCATGTTTGGAACCATTATCGCATAAAGGCGTTTTGTTGTCGTAAAGGACTTTCCTCATTCTTTTTTTTTTATCAGATAATGAACTAGTTTGAACAGTTACCACAAATGTGACATCAAAATATGCGAAACTTGTTTTGGAGCTGTAAATATGCATACGAGGAAAAACAAAACCATCTGTATTTACTTCGATATTTACTAGTATCCATGATGTTTTTTACACAGTGTAGAATGATCAGAGGCATTACATATTTGTGATATAAATAATAAAATGAACAAAAAATCATGTTTTCGTGACTAATGTCTTTTAAAATTTGAATTGAAAATATTCATAAAATGTAATTAAGGACAATGGTTGAAACATGACTTTCAACAATGATTATTTATAACAATGCTTGGGCAATCTAAAGTCCCTGCTCTTCCAATTTTAAGTCATGTTAGGGCCAAGGCTGTGCAAAATTCAATGACTCATCTCCTGTCTGTTCTTTAGAAATGCCACAAACAATCTGACAAACACATGTCAGTGAACGTCGTAATCCATGTTTTATTAGTGTCTTGTGGGTATATATATATCATCAATTAGAGTCCTTTGTAAAAAGGCTTCTCCGACGGAGCAAGTTAAGATGATTGATGATACGACCAGAATATGCCAGATTTACTTTAAACGACGATTTACGTTCAGAGCAGCTCATAATTCCGCTTTTACGTCCTCTGCATCTTTAGCAGTCGTGCATGATTATTCTCAATAGCTTAACTTTAAATGTTAATGTGGTTATATAAGTTTGGTTGAATAGACAAATTAACAATTTTATCAATATATATACACATATATATATATATATGTTAGTTTTTTTTGGGGGGGGGTGCGAGTAAGTATGATATCTATATACCTGAGTATTAGAACTTGCGATTTAGTTTTAATTTGTTTTAAATGATACACCTCACTCTGATTTCGAACATTACAGTTCACGTACTTAATCTCGTTCACACCATAACAATTATTGTTCATTTAGGTTGATAATATAACCAGCGCCTAGACCACAATTATGTCTGTCGTACCCCAATTGGCCTTATAAGCTCTGGTATTGGGCGGAAGGTTTTGTAGGCACTGTATATTGTATATGTAGTGTGGTTGACATGTTATGAAATATTCTTTTTTGCTATGACTCAGGTTTTTTCAGAAATATCATAAGCATTATTTTGGAATCTCAAAATCCCCTCCCCCCGTGGCACAGCGGTATGTCTGCGAACTTACATTGCTGGAAAACGGGTTTCGATACTCGTGATAGCCCATTATGTAGCTTTGTGCATAACTTGAACAAACAAACAAACAATCTAAGAATAGTCCACTTCTATCTATCTACATAATTAAAGCTAAACGAGAGCTTGAAAACAAAATATTCTATAAAAATATATCCCGAATTTGTAACTTAAATTGTATAAACACATCAAGACAGATGCCAATATTTTAAGTTAATATCTAAAGACGTTTGGACAGTGAATTAATTACCAATAATGTTTACTATGAGTGTAAAACAATGCAGTCTTTAAAAGAACGTAATAATGGTATATTTAATTAGATTTAGTTATTTATACTCATTACCAGGTGGATTTTAAGTTTGATCAAAGTAGGTAGCTTGCTCTGATCGAAAGTTAGTATTAACCCATACACTTTGAAAAATTCAAAAGATGAAATTATCCATTTTTATTAACCGAGGTAAACAAGTAACATAATTGTTTTTCTAAATGATTTGTTTGTTAGTTCCTTTTAGAGCAAAGCCACATTGGGTTATTTATTGTGTCCACAGATTTTAGCATTGTAAGTCCTTAAACTTATTGCTGTCCCACCGGGGGGTATTTCCAAATGGAATGTTTAACTATGGTGACTTTAAAACATAGAATATACAGTTCCTTCTCAGAAATGTTAATGAAATATTATTCATTTAAAATTGCAAGAAAAGTCGACACGAATATGTTTGCTTTAGTGTAATAAAAATATCCGTATACACACATATATATAAACAAACATTCAGTAAGATTCACCTGTGAATACGAATAAGAAAACACTAGAATATCAGACATTTTTTCTTTCTCTTATTAATTTTTTCTATCGGTTTCGTAATTTCAAAGGTCACTCTTCAGGAAATAGTTTTACTGAAAACCTAAAACACACACACACGTGTATATATAGTATTAGAACCATTATGAAAACTCACGAGAGATATACTTACAGGAGTCACAAACAATAAATATTTGGAAGTTGCAATTTTATCATGAGCTGAGCGAGGCGTAGTGATTAGGGTGCAAAAATATGGATCTGAGGGTCTAGCGTTAGTGTCCCGTTATCGCCAATGAAAAAATCGTGTTCCTCACTTTGAAGCCGTGGAGCATTCTACGGGTAATAGTCTTACCTCAGACAAGAGTAACTTTAGAGTTGGCAATGGTCCTTGAGTAGTTTTGCCCGAAAATCCAAAAAAGAAACAAAACACAAAATATCTATCATTAGTACAATACACTAGTACAGAAAAATACAAAATAAAACTGAAGGAATTGTACAATTCACTAGCATTTTTGTATTTACTTTAGAAAGAGCAGAACATTTTGCTTTTATGCTACCATAAATTTATCAACGTATGATTGTGGAATACTATTCCAAATGTCCTGTATTACTCCCCACAATTAGGCCAAGCTGTTTGATTGCCGTTTGACATTTTCAGTCTCTATATAAGTCTATTTAGCTATAGTAATATTCATGTCGTGGTTTTATGCAAGCCAAGCCGTGGTTATAAGTGCTCTATCGACCTCTTTTTGTATGCCATTAACAATATGTTCTGCAGTGTGGATCACTCCCTGGTTTGAAGATGAATCTCTATCAAATATGATGGATAAAGCCTGCTTGTATCTGTCAGCATCCAGGGTGTCATCAATTTCGCATACACTTTCATCATCACTTGCTGAGACGTAGTCTACATTTGTATTGGAACCCAGCATGCTTCACTATAAATGTTGACAGTGACAATGATCCTGTTCTTCTCTCTGCCTTCGAACAAATTATTGTTGATTTTTTCCAAACAATTTCAATTTGAATTCATCTGCAAAGAAAACTTTTATTTAGCTTTGCTCATCCCATTGCCCCTCGAGGTGGATTCTTGCACGTGGTGAGGGGACCTCCCATGGAAGGTTCTATATTTTCAGTTTCCTCCTCCTGGATCTGAACATCCACCCAGGTGTTTGCTGTGTGTGGCGAAGGAGAGGAGAGGATCCTGGTGGTTGAGTGGTGTCTGGGGCATTGCAACACACCACTTTGGCCTTGAATTCCTGTAGACGGGTGGCCTTGGGGTGGCTCCTCCAGGGTAAATGGGCTGGTTCAATTGGGCTAGGGTCAACTGGATACTAGTGTTGGGCATTCTCAATGGGTGTTGTGGAGATCGTGTCTGATGCTGGTGTTCGGGTATAGTGCTCATGAAACCCTGGCATTGCTGCAGTGTCCTTGTTTGACATTGTAGTGCATCCTTTCGTAGGACTCCGTGGTGGGTGAGGTCAGTGGGCTCTGAATCTCCCTCTTTTTGTTATGGATGCCCCCAAATAAAAAAATCGCAAAACTCTGCTCATTGGTAAATGACCACACCTTGAAGTCTCTGAACAGCAGTCTCCACCATAATGCGCACCTGTACCCCGCTTCCTGATCCTGCATTTCCTGTTTGATAAATCTTTAGGGCAAATGTCTGCCTTTTTTATACAGAAGGGATTAGAGGGGCTTGCCAGCTCTCCAAAGTCAGTTAAGAAGTTCCGTTCTGGAGACATCTTGGCAGAAACATCCACATCTAAGCACAGTGACCTTCTCCTGAATTCAAAGGCCATTGGAGATATACCCATTAAGTTTACTCCCCATGCTTCTTTGAATTCCTCACGAGGAATTATTGTCGAGAGGGATTTGAGGAACATTCTCGAGTCGGAGATCCTTGCTGGTTTCTCCAGCCAAGGAGTTTCTGCAGTGCATTGTATCTCCTCTCGTAAAAACAGACCTATGCTGCCTACCAATGTTCTCATTCTGACATTTTCATTGTCGCATCCTCCTGCCACTGTAAAGGCAGGTTATTTGAACTGTAAAGTACGGCCATATATTCCCAACCCTGTCCAATGTTTCCAGGGCTAGCAGTTTGGAAATTCGAAGACTTCTTATTGTGGTTCTGTGACATGTGCTCGTTGTGGTGGCAAGGACCATGACGCCTACGAGTGCGAACTGGACACTCTCACTGTGTTAATTGTAATGGTTCACACCCCTCTTACTTTAGAGCTTGCCCTAAGTGGGTGGAGGAGAATAAGGTACAGCATTTGAAGATTGTTAACAACATTTTTTACCCTGAGGCTTGGAAGCTATTATTCCCTACTCCATCTCAGCCATATGTCGCTGCACTATACTCCACTGCTACAGTGGGAGTACAGACTGACCTTTCTGTGCCTCCATCTGAGTCTTTTACACGTCATGTGAGGAGTCTTCTGGCCTCAATGGATAACAGAGTTGACCAGTCTACATCTACTCCAATCTCTGTTCGCACCATTCCTTCTAGTGACTGCCTAGGTCCTTCTCCTATGACACCAGCATCTGGTATTCTGTCGAGTCTCTCTTCTTTGGACCTGAGATACAGGACGATCATTTGTTCACGTCCTCAGTCGCTGAAATCTAAGTCTGATGACAGAGATCTACCCACTCGTCCGAGGGTAGGAGTCCATGGAGGTCGATAGACCTCCTTCTAGTAAAGAAAAATGGCGTGGTCGTAAATCAAAGGGTTCTCCACCCAGTTCTCTTCCACTTAAATAAAAATGGTCACTTTAATACAGTAGATCTGTCGAGGTTTTCATTCTAATCTTTATGACATTGAGGCCTTGGTTGATTCCTATCATTCCGTGTGTCTCTCCTTACAGTAAATGTTTCTGAAACCTGTCAATACAGTCACCTTTCGGCAGTTTTCTTTGTACCAGAATGACATGTTGTGTGATGATCGAGTGCATAGAAGGGTAGCATTGCTGGTCGACCAGCATCTGCCCTCCATATCTGTGTTACTCGTTAACCCTTGGAGGCTGTAGCCATCCATGTTTCCTTGGGTCATACTATTACTGTTTGTTTTCTCTACCTATCTCCTGATGAGAGTTATGATCCATTGGACCTTGATGCTCTCGTTGAACAGTTGACATCTCCATTTTTAATCCTGGGAGACTTTAATGGACACAACCCCCTCTGGGGTAGTGCTGCTATTGATGGGAGGGGTCGTTCCATCGAGCATCTGCTCTCGGATCAAAACTTTTCTCTCTTCAATACTGGATCTTGTAATTATTTTCATGCAACTAGTCAGTCTTTAACTGGTATAGATCTCTCAATCTGCTCCCCTTCACTTTTCTCCCGCTTTTCTTGGATGATTGACAATGACCCATGGGTCAGTGATCATTTTCCTTTCATCTTGAGGGAGGTTGGCCTTGGTCAATGCCACCTGACCCAAGTGCCACAATGGAAGTTGGGCCAGGCTGACTGCCCCTCTTTCACTGCTCTCTCTGAACTTGATCCTGTCATTGTTTGTCTGCCATCAATAGACGACTGTGTGGTAGCAGTGACTGACTGTTTTGTCCAGGCAGCTATTCACTTTATTCCTTAGACCTCGACACGTTTTCCACAGTATCCTCATCCATGGTGAAGTCCTGCTTGCCAGGAGGCATGGAAGGCTCAAAAACGGGCCTGGGATACCTTCTGACGGTATCCCTCTCTTTCTAACTTCATAGTTTATTAGCGGGTCCATGCCCACGCTCGGCAGGTTCGACGTCAAAGCCAAAAGGAGTCTTGGATTAAGATCACTACTAGCATCTCTTCTACCACCAGTTCCAAAACCATATGGGACAATATTCGGAAATTCACTGGGAGGTATCCTCTTTTAATCTTTCTCTCTAATGGCCAGGAATTTGCTGATGTCCAGAGCATTGCTGATGCTCCTGGCCACATCTTTTCTCGTGCATCTAGCACTTCTGTTTCTTCC
>NW_013665865.1:619566-621440 GCF_000517525.1 Limulus polyphemus | reverse complement strand
TTCTACCACCAGTTCCAAAACCATATGGGACAATATTCGGAAATTCACTGGGAGGTATCCTCTTTTAATCTTGCTCTCTAATGGCCAGGAATTTGCTGATGTCCAGAGCATTGCTGATGCTCCTGGCCACATCTTTTCTCGTGCATCTAGCACTTCTGTTTCTTCCTCTGCATTCTTGGCCATCAAGTCTCTACGACTATAATCGCCCCTTTACACTGGTGGAACTCAAACTTGCTCGTCATTGGTCTGGTAGTATATTGGTCAGACCTGATTATGTTAATTATGAGATGCTGCATCATCTCTCTCCTACCTCTCTTGCTATTATTCTGGTTATTTTTAACCGGATCTGATAGGAGCATACTTTTCCTGATGTTTGGTGCCAAGCTATTGTCTTCCCTTTCTCTAAACCAGGGAAGTTCCAAAAATTCCTTCTAATTATCTTCTCATTGATTTGACTAGCTGTCTTTGTAAGGTATTAGAGAGGATGGTTAATACTCGTCTGGAGCATGTTCCTTGAATCAAACCCGCTCCTCTTGCCCACCCAATGTGGGTTATGATGACAGCACTCCACTGTGGACCATCCAATTCGACTTGAAACATCGATTAGGGAAGCCTTCTTCAAGAGAGAACATCTTGTTCCGTGTTCTTTGATCTTATGACACTACGTGGAGGTATGGAATTTTGCAGGACCTCCACTCCTATGGGTTGCATGGCCATTTACCCATTTTTTAGAACTTTTTAGTGGACAGGCGATTCCAAGTCTGTGTACGTTCAACTCTTTCTCGACCCTTTCTGCAGGAACTTGGAGTTTCTCTGGGCTGTGTCTTGGGTGTTACACTTTTTAGTGTCAAAGTTAATGCTATCACTACTCACCTTCTTCCAACTGTTGCAAATGGGTTCTATGTAGACGACTTCCACATCTCGTGTCAGTTATGGAACATAAGGTTTATTGAGGAGCAGCTTCAGACTGCTCTCAATTGCTTGCTGACGTGAACCACTGCAAACAGTTTTACATTTTCTTTTTCCAAAACCGTTTGCATGCATTTTTGCTGCCAATGGGGTCTCAACCCCAATCCCGAGCTCAGTCTCGGTGATGGTGTTATTCATGTGGTCTCTGAGGTAAAGTTCTTGGGGCTTTATCTTTGACCATAAGCTTACTTTCATTCCACACATCAAACAGATGAACATCCTCCATGTCCTCTCTTCCACCTCTTTGGGAGTAAATCGATGTTCTTTGCTCAGGGTCTATCGTGCCCTGATTCGATCCAAACTGAACTATGGGTCTTTGCTCTATGGTTTTGCTAGGACCTTGGCCTTGAAGATGCTGCACCGGTACGTTTTGCACTTCTCCAGTCCAAAGTTTGTACACTGAGTCCAATGAACCTCCTCTTCACCTCCATGATTTGCAACTTTCTCTACAATATTCTACCAAGCTTCGATCTTTACCATAGCATCCCACCTGGGATTGTGTCTTTCTTCCTAGGTAGGTTGTGCTCTTTCAGAATAGATGGTTTGCAATTCCTCCCTTTGGGCTTTGTATCCGGGCACAGCTTGCTGAATTGGGTCTGGTATTGGATGGCATTGCTGTCCCCAATGATCAGCCCATTCTACCATGGCTTATTACCATTCCTGCCTGTGACCTTTCCTTGAGTCATCTAAGGAAGGCAGATACTCCCGATTGGAAGTACCGTCTTCTTTTTGCTGAACATCTTCTGAGCCATTCTTCTCTTCCTATTTACACAGGTGGTTCGAAATTGGGTGACTCTGTAGGCTCTGCCATGGTTTACTGTGGCTCGGTAGTTGCTTGCAATATCCCCTCTACAGTTTCTATGTTCATTGCCGACTTGTATGCTATTTCTCTTGCCCTGGATCAT
>NW_013665865.1:547712-619556 GCF_000517525.1 Limulus polyphemus | reverse complement strand
AGTCGCTTAACGTTAGTTCTCACCCTGTTCTCGTCGATATTCAATAACGTCTGGCCCAGTTTTCTCTATCTTCCATTTCCATCCTGTTTTTCTGGATACCTGGCCAAGTCGGTATTCGCGGGAACGAGATCGCTGACACCGCAGCTAAGTCCATCTGCTCTGGCACCATCACGGCTGTGCCTGTCCCATACATGGACTATGGCCCTGTATTCAAGACGCGGCTTCACGGAAGTTGGCGGTCGACTTGGGGTGAGCAACATCATAACAAGCTGGCCTGGCATGGTCAGGTGGTTAAGGTGCTCGAATCGCAATCTGAGGGTCGGGGGTTCGAATCCCCGTTCCACCAAACATACTCACCCTTTCAGCCGTAGGGGCGTTATAATGTGAAGATCAATCCCACTTTTTGTTGGTAAAAGAGTAGCCCAAGAGTTAGCGGTGGGTGGTGATGAATAACTGCCTTCCCTCTAGTCTTATACTTCTAATTTAGGGACGGCTAGCGCAGATAGTCCTCATGTACCTTTGCGCAAAATCCATAACAAACAAACACCATAACATGCTTTTCCAGATCTAACCTTCTGTTGCTCTTTGGCCGTCTTGCTTCCATGAGGATTGGAAGAAGGAAGTTGTCCTGGCTACACATTGGTCACAGTTTTTTAACTAATCGTTTTCTTTTATCTGGTATTGACCCTCCCATGTTTAGCATTTGTGACACTCAAGTCACAATATCCCATACTTTACTGTCGTGCCGTGCCGTCGTTACGACCGTGAGCGGCGGCACCATTTTAGACACGTGTTTTGTAAGGGTTTACCCCTGACGTTGGACAGTGCCATTGGCGATAGTGACACTGTCCAACTTGATTGTATTTTCAATTTTTTAAGAACAATTGGTCTTTTAAATTTTATTTATTTCTTTCATCTGTTCTTTGGACATATTTTGGTTTTAACTCACTTTATTTTTACATTTTACTATAATGTACTTTTACTGTTTTTACTGGTTGTTTGACGCAGATAGCCTAGATGCTTTACTCCATAAAACACCAACCAACCATCATGCCATTGTTTGAAGTATGATTTCTTTTTTAGTCTTTTGGTTTGGTTATATTTTTTAAACTGGCGGTAGATTTTGAGCAGCACACATCCATTGATGCCACTTAGCACTAATGCATATACGTATGTAGATATCTAAAACGTGACAGGGATTTAGTTTAGATGAATTTCTCTAAGTTTCCCAACTGGGGTGTTCGGGGGTATTGTTATCCCCTTCACCCCGCTCCAGTTAACTTTAGTTATTGAAAGCCATGGTGGTTATTATGCTCTTCATGTAAAAAAAAAAAATATTGATTTTTTTTAGAATTGTCTTATTGTTCGAGAGGTAACATTAACCCCTATCATTATAGCTGGGTCACTAGCAGGATCGTCGGCCCGCATGACCTGGTGGTTAGGGCGCTCGACTCGTAATCTGAGGGTAGCGGGTTCGAATCCTCGTCACACTAAACATGCTCGCTCTTTCAGCTGTGGGGGCGTTGTAATGTCACGGTCAATCCCATTATTCGTTGGTAAAAGAGTAGCCCAAGAGTTGGCGGTGGGTGGTGATGACTAGCTGGCTTCCATCTTGTCTTACACTGCTAAATTAGGGACGGCTAGCACAAATAGCCTTCGTGTAGTTTTGCGCGAAATTCCAAACACGTAAAGAGCACACCTTCAGTCACTTCAATTCTCATTTAAAAAGTTTGAACTTCGTACCTTGATCGCTTCTATTATTAACAGAACTAATTTCATGTATATTCTTCAGAGTTTCCACACAGCTACTACTAGAACAAAAAAATTCGCCTCAACCTGTTTTGTTGTATATTTTCACCATCCAGAACTTTGATTTCTACACGTTTGCCACGTGGTATTTTTGTACTTGGAACCATGAGAACATTTATTACACTACTGCTTGGAATAGTTTGTTTGTATTGTTAGAGGGATTATGTAAACGGTAAACGCGGCACGGTATGATAGGTCCGATATCAACCACTGTGTATACTATCAACAATTGTCTAAACTCTGGTTTAGTTGTTATTGTTTTTCATGCAAAAAGAGGAAGAAATCTTAATATAATAAAACTGTTCGCTCATTTTATTTATTGTTTGTTTAAATATTTCTAATACTGGATATCGAAAGAATCTAAACCGGGTAATAAGTTTTGTTTTTGTAGTTAAGCATAAAGCTACACAATGGGCTATCTGTGCGGGAAATCGAACGCTGGATTTTAGTGTTGTAAGTACGTAAACTCACCGTTGCCCTACCGGGGGACTTAAAAATGGTTATAAGAAAAACTACAAAAGCTGATGTTTCAATTTTGTTCTAAGAAATGCTCGCTACTTTTTTAGGCTGTGTTTGTAGGTTCAGTTGATATTTTAAGATAATGTTTTAATCTGGCATCATTAAAGTTTTTGGATTTATTTTTAACATTTAGGTTTGAAGTAAATATATATCACATTGTTTGTTTGCGTTAGAATAAAGCCACATTGGGCTATCTACTGTGTCCACCGCGGGAAATCGAGCCCTGTATTTTAGTGTTGTAAGTTCGTAAACCTATTGCTGTCCCATCGGAAGATAATATCACATTGTTTTCGCATTTTCAAATATTTTTTTCTTTGAGATATAAACGAATTATTAATTAAAATTAACTACCTTATTTAATGTCTATAATGATATCTGAAAAAAATCTATATTAATCTGATTACACGCTACTTTGATGAAATGGCTGTATGTCCAAATGTTCTAAAAAAGACAGAAAACGAAATGAAACAATGAAATATGAAAGCCAATGATATTTCGAAACTGTTATCTTATGTTTCAGAACTTAAGCAATATTAGGTATTGGAACGAAATAATTGGACGTGTTCTAATGCAAAAAGGTGAAAGTCATAAATAATTTAAGATAGAATGTAATGAAAAGAAACTGATCAAAATGTAGGCAACACTTTTTCCGAAGTTGACTCGAATATCATCAGGCATTATGATGACGACCGGATCAACTTTGAAAGAATATTTCCCAGCTTGTTCAATGGTCTTCTTTTCATAATGTCCTATTTGAACTGTTTTGTGCTCGTAACAACAAGCTTTGTAACAAATAGTTTACTAGGTCTGTGTTTAATAATAACAAGTTTTGTAATAAATAGTTTACTAGGTCTCTGTTTAATAATAGCAAGTGTTGTAATAAATAATTTACAAGACCTTTGTTTATTAATAACAAGTTTTGTAGTAATTAATTTACCAGATCTGTGTTTGATAATAACAAGTTTATGTAGTAAATACTTTACAGGATCTGTGTTTAGTAATAACAAGTGTTGTAGTAAATAATTTACAAGACCTATTTTTTTTTATAATAACAAGTTTTATAGTAATTTTTCTTTTATCAGATCTGTATTTTATAACAACAGGTTTTTGTAGTAAATAGTTTGCAAGATTTGTGTTTAGTAATAACAAGTGTTGTAGTAAATAATTTGCAAGATTTGTGTTTAGTAATAACATGTGTTGTAGTAAATAATTTACAAGACCAGTGTTTAACAATAACAAATTTTGTAGCAAATAAATTACCAGATCTGTATTTTATAACAATAGGTTTTGTATTAAATAGTTTACAAGATTTATGTTTAGTAATAACAAGTGTTGTAGTTGTTACGTATTACAATTTCGAATGGTCTGAAACCGAGCTAAATGATAATTTAAATTCAGTTGTTAAATAAATGCCGATATATATCCAATTTATGATATTTGCCAACAAGATTGATACAAAAAAATTCTTTTTTTAATAGAAATATGTTTTAATATATAAACAACAATACAATTTACAATATCAGTTATTACAAATAGTTATTACAAACAATGATTTATATACAGAAGTTTTACAAACGTACAAGCAATATAAAGTCTTCTTTCTACTCTGGGACTTCCTTGATATCTTATCGAGAATTCACGATGAGCGAGTTAATTTCGAGTTGATGTAGGTACAATTCACTACTAGGGAGCTAGCTAGCTCTGTGAAAGTCACTGATCGGAAGCCATTGCAAAAACACACGAAAAAAGCTCTTTCTAACCGTTTTACCTTTACCCTTACATATTACAGGGTAAAAGTTGTATACAAATTATCATACTTTTATAGGTGAAAAGGATTTTATAAATACAAGATTTTTTATGTTATAGAAAAGATCGTTAAATTGCAAAAGTCTACTAATGTTCTAGTTTTGCTGCTTATCTGCAGTTTGGTTTCCTCGTTTTTATTCGATATAATAACTTAGTATATTCAAATATTTTACATACCTGTAATGCACAGAAAATTGCTATTTAGGCACGATAATATTGATAGAAATAAATAGAACTATAGTAAACATTTAATACTTTTAATTTTTTTAATAATGCTACACAAAGAGCTATTTACACATCGCTGGTCCTAGGTTTGAAATGATAGAATAAAGGGAAGGTAGCTAGCCAACAACACATACTCTTTTCTGACCGAATAGTGGGATTTGACATTTACTTTTATAATGCACCAACGACCCAAATGATTTGCGGCAACAGGCCGCGAACCATGAACTTTTGGATTCACAGTTCGAATGCACTCAACCATGCCCTGTCCAAATGCAATACAAATAACGAACTTAACTGTTCACTTATTTCCAGTTATTTAAATACATTCTTCCATATTGTTCTGTTCTTTCTATAACCATTTCTTTTGTATTTTTAGTTTAAGAAAAAGTCACTAACCGTTTAGTAATCTTTTAATGCCAATATAATAATATAATATTCTTAGGGAACTTTCAAAATAACTGTAACCTTATTTATGTGCAAACGAATCAGTCACCTACTTTGGTATATTATTGTGTTTAAATTGAACATTGGCTGTTTTCCTCCTGCTAGTATATAAGTTTATTTAATAAACATATTTCCTATGTCGTACCTTTATGTAAAGCCTAATGAATGGCTTCTTTCTATTGTTAGAATAAAAGCAGACATCATCTGGGAAAGTGATTGGAAAATGACAGTTGAATATGTTGAAAAGCCAAATAAATTGCAATATTTAATTACAGAAACATTCATTTACAAATGTTAGAGGAAGATAAGAATATGTATTTAATTGAAACCAATCCTCCAGACAGTTTCATCCAACCAACTAATGGATAAATACTTACTTTTATCCGGCTTCTTGTTATTATAATATGAGTTGGTGGGAAATATTTCGCTTCGTTAATAAATCAGAATACTGGACCGTAGTTTCCAAAACTTCATGACAGATAATTCTATTTGACATTTCATTACTATTGCTCTAGAAATAAGTAACACCAAAAGAGCATCTAATGCGATATTAGCAACACTGTTGGCAACGTGTATGAAAGGATTAACTTACAAATAAGCTTGCTTTTGAGATAACAGAAGTACTAACATCGGCTGAACTTGCGTCACGATCACGTCAGCTTAAATTACACCGTTAAACATTATTTCTATCTATTGAACTAAATAATTATTTTGTTTTTGACTGTTACTATGATTATAATAATAATAATCTAATATATATAATATTTGTGTTCAATAATAATCCATTTTCGATCATTGTTTAACTTAAGGTTTTAATATTAAGTAGCTTATGATAAAACAGACTTCAAAATAAAACGTTATTTTATATTCGAACTGATAAAAGTAAATATACCGCGTATAATATTTTCAAACAGTTTATAAAACATTTCTTAAATTAAGTTTATTGAAATGGAAGGCCTTGCTGCTGTTATATTTGTGATAACATAAATAACATATAGAGAGCAAGTAGCACCCGAAAGAGTTCTATGGGATTTAGCTGCCAACTCCTTGCTACATAGAATATAACCATTAGAGTTCCTTGTTGAAGTTAGATCATCACAATTCTGGCAGCAAGCTATTGAGTATTATTCCATTCGCGAAAGGTCGTACAACTGGTTCAACACTGCATCATCAAATCGCCCGGTAACGAAATCGGTGTCACAATGTTTAACATTACTATACTGCGTTTGGTGAGTCAGAAATGAATGACTATACTGAGTACAACTTGTAACCTTTTGGCGACGGTTCAGTCATGGTTTGAGGAGACGTCAGTGCGAATGTATGGATTGAGGAGACGCCAGTGCGAATGTATTGATTGAGGAGACGTCAGTGTGACTGTATGGATTGAGGAGACGTCAGTGTGAATGTATGGTTTGAGGAGACGTCAGTGTGAATGTATGGTTTGAGGAGACGTCAGTGTGAATGTATGGTTTGAGGAGACGTCAGTGTGAATGTATGGTTTGAGGAGACGTCAGTGTGAATGTATGTAAAAACGTTTGTCTTCGTGAGGAGTTTTAGTCAGTCTCCTCAAGTTTATTCCTTAGCGAATGCTCACTGACAATCGATTTATAGCGGCTATGCACATATCAATCATTACGCAGTTGTCCTTTCAAAAGTTGTCCAGGCTGTCAGTAGTACAGACCAATTAATATATGATATCATACCCGCAACGTTTCCACTATAGATCTGAATATGAGAAAATATTGTGCTACTTTTCCCTGTGTTTGTTCGGTTTCCAAAATTTTAACAGATTTGACATTTTGTAATTCTGTTGAAACACTAACAGTCACGGTCACACAAGCAATACCATCTTTACATTTTTTGCTTGTATCACAAACGACTAAATCAGAATACGACAGATTAAACGGTATTTTAGTTCAGAATCTGAAAGTCCTTATGGATTGCATACTATGTTTCTCGTAATGGATTACGTTTAGGGATCCTTGATCTTTCGACAAAATGATTTTTGAATCTTAGGTATTTTATACATATAACTTTATGTAACAAAATACTAACAGTCTGGAGTCCGAAAAGTCGCACATTTATACAAACGAAAAAGAAAAGAGGGAGAAGATAACAATCGAAGTAGTTATAAGATCTCCGGTTTTGTTTAAAATACCTCTTCTGTACGCATTGACGTATAACAGAAGTACCACAAATACTATTACACACTGTTGTCACTGGAAACGCGAACAGGGTCGATGAAAAATAATGTAATTAAAATTATTAAAAGTCTTATTGTGGTGTAATATCAGACATATTATCCATTAAGATATCATGAGTCACCAGATTCGGGTTCATAACCATGAGCCTGATGCTTCATAAACGGCTGATAAAATTAGTGTTTGAACTACGACTTTATAATGATGTAATCTGAGTCAAAGCAAGGTATTGCAAAACAGAAACAATCAGTTGAAAGGTTTTATATGCAATCTTCTTGCTCTGTAGAAACTCAAATTAGGCCTAAAATATTATGATTCAAATAATTTTCAGTATTACCATGATAATATTATATTTCGTTATATTTGTTACCCACTGACTAAACTGTTTAAAATTATATTGTATATTTTGTTATTTAAATCACTAATTTTCGTATATGTTTGAAAAAAATCTTGTAGTTTATATAAAATGTATTTATATTTAGTGAATCACTTAAAGCGATCTGAGACATTTTTTTTTTCCGAGATGCTTTAAAAACTTAACATAGTTGCAGTTTCATACGATGATATTGAATGCTGAAAGCTGGTGAAACACCATAAACCAATCAGCAGTAACCAAATGTCATCACTTAAATTAAGCCTATTAAATACACAGTTTATGTTTAAGCTACAAAAGTAGGTAAGTAATTTCTGGCGTACAAGTCTGATGGAAAACCTACCTTTTATAATTGTAACGTATACTTTTAAACTTTTCTACCCAAAATTACTTCTCCACCAACATAAAATGATAAACCAGTTTCAATAAAAATCATGTATTTTTTAAAAAGACCTATAAGTTTAATTTTGAAAACTAAAAAGTTTTATTTAAAAACAACGATTATTTTATACACAATTCAATATAATGAGATTGTTTCCAGTCTCCAAATTATTAAAATAAAATATTAAAATAATAACTTACTGTACAAGGTTAAAAAGTGGTAAAATTCCCGACGTGACTGGAAAACAATCTCATACACTCTACATGTTTCGACGTATATCTTGCGTCATCCTCAGGAGTGTAATGTTTTGCAAAATAACACTTAGAAAATTCAGTTTATGATAAACCAACATTTTCATCAATGCCGATTAGTATTAGATAGAATAGAAATAGCAACCTTGAATCATGTTACATTTGGGCTATAAGTTTATTATTTGGCTATTTCTATTTAAATATTTTAAGAAGTATTCATTCAGTTGCGTTATTTAAAGTCTCTCACGGGACTGCGATAAGTTTACGAACTTACAATGCTAAAATATGGGGTTCGATTCCTCGCGGTGGACACAACAGATAGCCAATGTGGCTTTGCTCTAAAAACAAAGAAACAAGCCTTATTTAAGAATAATAACTATATCTTCTATAACTGAATAATTCAATTGCAAGTGAACACTCTTTTGCTCATATTTTCTTAAATCAGTACAACATTAGGTGTCGTGAGAATATTTTTACTCAATAAAGCGATATTCAAGCAATAATGATTAGTTGTTTATCTTTTAAGCGCTACATTACATCATCGGCTGTCTATGTTGCTGTGTCCACAGTGGGGAATCGAGCCTCAAATTCTAGTGTTATAAGTCTTCGAGCTTTACATCTGAGCCACTGGGGAACAAAATATAAGAAAACATTAAAATTAGACACAATAGTTGTGTAAATACTATCAATATTTATTAATTTATTTGAAAATTATTATACATTAGCTAGAGTACCCGTCCCCTGGACGAAAGGTATGCAAATTCATGATCAATGAAAAGTTATCTTAGGGCATGAAAAGTTGCTTCCCTTATATGTAATTGTAAAAAACGCAAAAACGCCCATAAAAACAGCAAAACACAAAATATGAAACCACAACTTTGCATGTATCGCATGGACCAACAAACTTTCATTTCAAGTTTGGTGAAGATCGATCAAGAGGGAGCGAAGTAGTGGTAAGAAACACCTATAAAAACCAAAAAATGCAAAACTGAAAATTTGTATATATCTCCCCATGGACCCAATGAATCTCCATATCAAATTTGGCGAAGGTCCATTTAAAGAAAGCGGAGTAGTAGCAAAAAACGCCCATAAAAACCGCAAAATGCAAATCTAAAAATTTGTATGTTCCTCCGCATGGGCCTAATGAACCACAATATAAATTTGGGTGAAAATCCATCTACACCCTGCAAAGTAGTTACAACAGACAATACTACTATTTATATAGATTTATTAATTTGCACAGCAAGAATAGTAATGCATTAGAATAATTTTCTAACTAATAGAGAAATGAGCATAACGTTCAGAGATTTTTTTGAACACGCATCTCTTTACTTATGAAATATATTTCTAAACACTTAATTCATAGTCCTACCTCTCGAAAAGTACATGGCTTTTACTTTAGAGTGACTCTGATATTTTGGTCTGACTAGAGTCTAAAAGATTCTTGTGCGCATTATTATCAAATATTATCTAACGTAAAGAATGAAAAGAAATAAACAATTAAATGAATTCTCTCTGATTCTATAAGAATAGGGATGTATGTAAAACTATGCAAATAACACGTTATCTTAACATATTGCAAAGCCTTTTTTTCGGTACTACAATTTCTACACATTTAAGCAATTTTAGAACAATTAGCTCTTCATCAGCTCATACACAAAATAAAAAAAAATTAAAGTAGGAGACTGTATAGAATGGTTACAAAAATCTATGTATAACAAAAAAAAGTAACTTGACGTCGAACTCAGCCTAGAATAAATGAGTCTTTTACCCTGAAATAATATCTGGCGTTCTTTAGTGAATACAATGTTTTAGCTGACCAAGCATTCCAGGAATGGCACTTTTGGAATACTAACCACCTCGTTTATCTGAGAAAGGTCAGTTTCTTTCTCTCTTTTTTTTTTGTGACAGGTTAAGTTCGTTCAGCATTGTGACAGCTTCTATAATTAACGAAACAGAAACGTAAGAATAGATACAGAACACAAGAGATTCCAATGCATTTATCAAGCGTGAGAAAATAAAAACTTTAAATAATTTCAAAATTTACATCTTTTAAATAGGTAAAAATACACGGTGTTCCAAAATTATGTACTCGAAAGTAAAATACCATAAGGTAAAAGGTAGGACCACAAATGTAATTGAAACTTTGCTTAGTTATAAGTAAAATTATTCATGCCTGTAATGACACGAAATGCTCCTATATCAAGTTTGAAAGTATGAGACGATGGGTGCTATCCCTACATCCGTTGCAATACTCATGATGGCGAGGACGTGGACTTTTAATTGTGTGTAGGGTAAGTTGACATCATTAAGTACAACTAAGCTACGTTTCAGTGTCTCTGCGTTCAACCGTTGTTGTTTTAAAACTTATGGATGAATAATGTAGTACAACCCTATATATGTAAACAGTACAAACGAAACGAAACTTCTAGTTTGGAGTGTCGATTGTCTTGGAGGAGATCGGCTGATCACGAATGGTGAAATCGTTCAAAATAAATATACGACAGAAATATTGATCTATAGATGGTTTATATCATCCAGATTATGAAATTGAAAGCTATTATACGATGTGGAGCCATTTTTTCTGAAATAGACAATGTGGATACAACACAGCTATAAAAAATTCTTCTCTACACCTGATAACTGTTTGTTCTATTTTCAGGCTATTAATCAGTTTATCGTATAAAATGTATATTCCGTTTTAATTATTTGTACCGATATTATCCATATATATATACTCACACAGACTTTATGCCTTATTGCATTACATTCTACCTACTTCTTATCGTGTTTCAAATACCGTGTTTTGCTTTATCAATAGCTTTTGCATTTTTTGTCTGTCTGTGTGTTTCATTTTTCTTACATGCTGTTTTTACGTTAATTTGCTTCTTTTAATTTTTATATTTTGTGGCTAGTATACTAATAAAGTTTGACACCACTTTTCCTAGCGGTAGTTTCCTGGAGTTGAGTAAGATCATCGAACGACAAGTAAGTAACTGTCTCTTAAAATCTGATCGTTTGGAAAAAGGTTGAATAAAATACTATTAATCTTTAAGAGTGTGATAAAGTGTTTTGGTTTGAGCATTATACTTTGCCTTAATGAAAGCTTTTACGATTGATTTCTCTTTATTGACATTGCTGATAACGTATACGTAAAACTTTCAGTTTCGACTGTTTCTTTGTTACTCATTTTGTTCAACGATTTATGAATGACTAAAGACTGAGTGATCAAACATGATGTATAATTATGTTTTCTATTTTTTGTGTCAACTTTTATGTCATAGGGTTTATGTACTGCTAATTTGGCGCGTGATTACCATAAATATGGTACACGGATAACCTCAAGTTCTTAAGTAAATCTAACTATTTTAAAGGTATATTCATGCATTTAATATACTTTTAAAATTTCTTCAGTTTTGAGTAAAAATTACGTTGATTTAGTAACTTTCACATAAACATCACCAGATCTACTTTCTTTAATCTACAATACAGTATTTCTATAATGGTCACTAACTAATGGTTAAAATATTCTGTCCTGGTCGAAGTAGGAGGAACAGAACAGTGCAATGTTTGTTCATATCTTTAGCAGTGTTGTATGCAGGCATAACATGTCACGTGTTTTTTACCTTATTGTTTCAATAAAGATTTTTTCGAAGCTTGTCAGTTATTCTGAGTATGTGCAGTTTTCATAGAACACATGGTTAAGGAAGTTGATATCTAATGGTAAGTTAGATTACAACCTCCTTTATATCTGAATATAAATGACCAGTTACATGTGTAGCTTTAGTCGTTCTGGGTACGTCAGAGCTACCGTTTAACTAAGTCACTTAAGGTTTAATCAGTCCAGAACATGGCCTCAATCAAGGCAGTACGGAGAGAAATTAGTTTTGATTCAACAGAAGCAACAGTATGTCGTATAAAGCAAGCACAAACACCGTGTTTGGGTTTCAATGAAGATTGTTCATTGTATTTTTGCACTATTGTGTCCAGTCTCTTTATTCCCTTTTCACGAACTCAGTTATTTAGAGGAACTTCGTAATAAATATCTTGTTCGAATCTCCTTTTATTCTCCTATACTTTGATCACAAAGGATTTTGCACCCTGTTTAGATTTTGGTTTTGAAACTTTGTCATTTATTAAACACAAAGAATTTTGAGTAGCGAACATACTGCTACTATATTTAAAATTATGAATGAAATACATACTAACATTTGATAACTGCAGAAAACATATTACTGAAATATTACATGAAGAGCTGCTAGTTAAAAGAAGAAAAATGATAAGGAAGTACCTAACAACAAATTATTTAAATTATATAAAAAGAAACAGATATAAAACCAGTCATTTACAAAAGGCGCGATAAATGTAACATCTGGAAATAAAAAAAAAATAAATAAAAGAGAAGAGGATGCTGAATAAGTTATTTTGGACTTACAGGAAAACCTAAAATATTTGTATTACTAGCGAAATCCTTTAAATTATTTTATAAAACACAATCTTCAAAACAAACATATTTAATTTAATTATTGTATACATAGCACTGGATTGAACATATGGTATTTTTTATTTGTAATATTATCTAATATATAATTACAGAAACTGTTATATTAACGACATGCTTTAAAACACACATTGATCAATAAGGATACATGTTTGGAGGGGAGAATTTTTATTTCAGATAAGTTATATTATTATTATTATTCAAGCAACGTTGTGCGGTACACTTAAACCAACATAAGTGAACGATCAAATGTAACGTTATTGGTGCTTGAGGTACCACATTATTGTCACTGAAAACAATACTATGCATTGAGACAGCGACCAAGAAACGTCAAGAACTAGTTATAATGTTTAAAACCACGTTTTTAACGTTATATCTCTCTTAGTTTGTGTTCTAAACATGCTAATGATTACATCAAAGTAATTAATTTAATCGAAGCTTTTACTGTCCTGTCCTGATACTGATACATTTTATATGCGACCGTTCTGACACTTCTAAGAAACTTGGAGCACACTCCACTAGGGGGTACCACTGGGCTACAGGTTCTCGAGGTGTGTCCAACATTTCCAGCCAGTGATCTCGTCCCAAACCAATACATTGGCTACCAATTGCACAACAGCCAAGCATTTCATTTGCCCCAACTCTAAAAAGAGAAAAACAATAATTATGAATTAGTATTGCTGCGTTGAAAATGTACAAGGAAGCATATTTTATTTCATACAAATAACAATATAATAGATGATTTTAAACCATTT
Source organism: Limulus polyphemus (assembly GCF_000517525.1). NCBI lineage: Eukaryota > Metazoa > Arthropoda > Merostomata > Xiphosura > Limulidae > Limulus > Limulus polyphemus. The sequence continues at coordinate 606,290 of NW_013665865.1, read as the reverse complement.
TTAAAATCACATTATTTCGCTTGCACTTTAACCACTGCAGATTGAGTTGATTTCATTTTGATAAGAAGTTTATGAATTGCTACACACATTTGACTACTTAAATTTTGTAATTCTTTAACAACTATTACTTTTAGTACATTGTACATTTTTAAATAAAACTTCATCACGATAGCTTTGGAACATTTACTACATCAGGTCATGCACATGTTCAAAACATTTTAACACTGATTGTGTGTGATAGTTTGTATATTAAGAAAATTTGCGTTCAATCTCCGAATGAGGATGGTTTTTGACAAACAATAAAGCGAACAAGCCATTTAAATTCGAATAAGAAAGTTCCCAGGACTCTTTATCCATTGTTTGTATATCACAAAATTCACTTCACATAACTGTACAATATACGTACCTGTCATAGTCAATAACTTTGACTAATAGGTTAACATCTTCAATATTTCCCGCTGGGACATCAAAAACTAGCGCTTCATTGTAAACGGGATTCAAAGTTGATTTTTTTACGGTTGTCTTCTTTTTCTTAATTCGCTTTCCTTGACAGACAAGAGAAACTTTGACGTAAGGATCTGAAAACATAAAATTAAGAACATAGATGTTTTTAGATGTTTATCGAAGAAAACTAGGAAGTGAAACTGCTTGATAAAAACTTCAATAAAAGTATGTTTCACTCATTTATAATTTTAGTTAACGAGACTTTTATTACATTGGCGATGTTTAATGATAAAAAACAAAAATGATGCAAAATTTCAATAATGAAACTAGAAAGGTATAACAGATTTTAGTATTTTTTTCCAATAACGTGAATATCTTAGGTTATAAAGCTCCAATAATTTTTCGATAAATTTCCAAGATTGGGCCTGTCATGGCCTGTTGGTTAGGGTTCTAGACTAATAATCTGCGGGTCGCGGGTTCGAATTCTTGTCACCGAACATGCTCGCCCTTACAGCCACGAGGCGTTATAATATGACGGTCGATCCGACTATTCGTTGGTAAAAGAGTAGCCCAAGACTTGGAGGTGGGAGATGTTGACTAACTGCCTTCCCTCAAGTCTATCGCTGCTAAATTAGGGACGGCTAGTGTAGTTAGCACTCAAATAGCTTTGCACAAAATTCAAAACAAACCAACCAACATTTGGTTAGTAGTTCAAAATTAAGAACAGCGGCAGATAGCCTAACTAACTTTATACTAAATACAAAAGTTAAATGCAAAAAAATTAAAAAAACGTTAAGAAACCAAAACCAAAAATATCATATACGAATTTAACAGTGAAAGTAATGATGAATATATTATAACATGTCAACCGTATCACATCTACGTTATAGTGCCGATGAAGCTTTTCGCCCAATAACAGGGCTCATCAGGGCGACAGACATAGCAGTATCTAGTCTCTATTTATATCGTGAACAACACTGTTATGGTGTGAACTAGATTGAGTAAGTGAATTGTAAATATCATCAGTTTTATTCAAATCATTTACAAATCGGATTTTTAGGATAAGGATTAATATCACAATATTATTTGTTTATTTCATTTTAACACAGATTATCTCTGCTATTATTATTTTTATTTGAATTAACTCTATTATTCAGAAGAACTGACTGGCGAAGCAGCAAACTAAACTAGCTGCAAATAAGGCAATTTTGTGCACCAGTGGTGCAATCCGGAATGTATTTAAGCGTTTTTGAAAAGCCAGGATGATTCTATATGTTTTTTTTTATTTCTATAGATTATGTGATCATTTAAATGCAGTAATTACTATAATGCTAAAGAATCCACATAAAATGTGTTACTAAAAAAGTTAAGATATCTGATAATCCGGTTTTATTTATATACTATATGATTACTATTAGCGTTGCAACATCACCAAAGGGCTGGGCGTGGCCTGGTTGTTAATGTGCTTTAACTGTGAATCTGATGGGTTCACGGTTCTTGACTTGCTGTCGGAGAAACACACTTGCCAATTATGACGTGGTTGCATTATAAGAGTGACTGTGAGACGCCATTATTCAGTACGACAAGAGTAGCCCAAAAGTTGGGGGTGGGTGGTGTTGAATAGCTGTCCTTGATCTAGTCGACAATTCCAAATAAAGGACAGCTATACGCGTATAGCTCTTTGTGTGCCTTTGCCCGAAAATTCTGAAACAAACAAACAACTGGTAACTTCCAGTTACATTCTATAAGGTCACGCAAATATCATTAGTAAGGTAGCAGAGCAACTGCTTACTGCGCCATTAGTAAGCTAACAGAGCAGCTGATTACTGTGTTATTAGTAAATTAACAGAACAGCTGGCTACTGTGTCATTAGTAAGTTAACAGAGGAGCTGGTTACTCTGTTATTAGTAAGTTAACAGAGCAGCTGGCCACTGCTATGAATTATATAAGCATTGTAAATAATTTATCAGAATATTTATCAATATCCATTAAGCAGATGAGTGCACTGGCAACTTTCATGAATAATGTAACAGATATTAGTAAAATAATTAGTAATTTTCAACGACCACCATGATAAAAACAAGTACGTTGAATAAATGATGTAAGAATGCTGTAAAACAACAACAACAACAAAAAAGATTCACCTGATGACCCAGTGATGTCCATCGCTTTCAAGTTTCTTGCCTTCATAATTGTAACTGTTAGTCTGCCAGCAGTCGGGAGGTAACACAATGATAACATCAACTCTCCTAAGTTGTCTTTGACCTTGGTTGAATATATATTAAAAAAAACAATAAGATTATAAAACAGTTGCTAACTGCAACAGTATCATTTTTATAAGTGTTATATGACCTTGCTAGATGAGATCAGGATGTTTAAAGCAATTATCAACTACAACTAGGGTCAGATGCTATTTATAACCAGATGGTGCAGTGCGAATGATATTGACAACATACCAGAAGTTAATTTTTTACTGCATATTTATTTCATCAGTTGACTTAATGATTAGGCTTTTTCGTCAATACTTTGTGAGCTAATTGTCTAATTTGTGTCCTCTATGTTTCACAGATATGGCTAAAAATGTTTGGCCTAGCTATACTTTGAAACATTTTTTTCCCAAATAAATGATGAATAAAACAATGTTTTCCAGTTTCACTTTTCATAAATATCGTTATTATTCAGATATTGTTAGGTGAAGAATGATAAGAGCACAGAATGAAAAATGTATTACTTTTCAATATATTCTTTGACCCTGGTAAAATAGGTCCACGGTGATAAAGTATATAAAATACTTAATGGTTCCAACAATGCCATTATCCTAATTATTTGTCGTTATTAGAAGAGAGGTGCCTTTGTCATTATACCGAGCATGATTAGCTTACGTGTTAGAAAAAACAGCAACAACTTGACTTTATCAAGACATTGAGCTTGATTTGCTCGTAAGATAGACTCAAAAACGTAAGAATGAAAGTGGCTTTGCCAAGTTATTGTGCAGAATCTATCCATTTATCGACTTAACTTGTCACAATTAAAGTGATTTGTAAAGGTACTATTGAAGACCTAGTGGCATTATTAACTTTACTCGTTAAATCTATAAACGGCACTTTCAAGTAATACAAGAAGGGATCCACCAAAACCCACATAGTTTACATAATTTAGAATACATGTTAAACATTTCGAACTTTGTTGGGGATAAATGTTCTCTATAACTAGATTAAGCTGATTAATGAAAACAAAAAACGTAAATTATAATGAAATGAGTGCTTCAAATATTCGCACAAAGTTACATGTGTTGTCCCTAATTTTGAGCTGATAGACTAGAGGGAAGGCATATAATCAACAGCACCCTCCGCCAATGCATGGTATACTCTATGCGAATAGTAGGATTTGACCATCACTCTTATAAGGCACCCAAGACCCCTAAGAGCGGAGCGCGATGTCGCAGAAACGGGAGGCAAATCATAGACCTTAAGAAACACAGTTGAAATTAATCAGGTTATACCACATTTAATGTAGGAGAAGTCATCTAAAAGAATTACATTAAGAGCTTATTTACGATACTTTGCACGAACTTTGAACATAAATGTGTAGTTGTTAAACATATTTTATTGTATGCTTATCGATCAAATGAACGTATTGATAATGTCAAACACAACATGGAATTTGTTAAAAAGAATAAAAACACCACGAGGATATAAAATCAGACTTATAATCTGTATACAGGAGTAGAAAGTATACCGTAACAGCTTTGTGGGAGGGTATTATAGCTTAAGAGAAACCCACAGAGAGATGATATGCAATGTATATCAAAATATACTTCTATTTTTAAACGTGAAATACATTTTTTTTCCCTGAGAAGCAGACGCTTATAAGGATGATTAAGCCCACACATTCCAACTGTAGAACTACTATTCAAGTGTGCAGCAAGCTATGGAAAACTCATAGAAGCACAATGAAACTGTTTATTACACTGAACAAAATTAATCTTTTTCTAAGTATGTTATTAAAAACACGTTAACGAAGCTTCTTTCCAGCTTCCAAAATAGACACATTTAAGATGAGTAGGAGGATAAATATTATGAAGAATTATAAAATTTGATGTTACATCTCTAAATTCAATTAATACAATACAACACTTCCCGCTGTAATCAGTTTCTAATAATACCCATTTTAATTGTTCTTTGAATGCGTAAAGTTATGTTGTAAATAATATGTGGGCACTAAATGTTACATTTTTATCTAAATTATCTTTGACACCAAAGTTGTAGTAATATAACATTTGAACTTTCTACTGCATGAAAATATTGCGGAGTTTATAAGCTGTAAAATATTTTTGCCAAACTTCCTATTTGATATGCAGAGAACCAGATTTCATGATCAACTGTACGTAAGCCGACTAATACATGATTTATCAGTGAAGACGAGGTTTAAGTATCCTATACTTTATTTAAAAGTCACAGCATTATTTACGTAGATCAGTTCTAATACAAGAAATGAAGTTGGAGTTTAATAAAACTGTGATAACTGTGAATTCAACATCAAGATGTAAATCAAAGAATTAAAAGTTTGTCCATTTGCATTATACAGTAACTAAACTAAGACTAATAAAGTGAAAGTTATTTTTTAACTAAAACAATTTAAATGTCCATTGATGTTATTGATAATGTGTGATTGTATCAACTTATAAACATTTCATCGTTTTTATTTTGCTTCTTGTTAAGCACGAAGCTATACGATGGGCTATTTGTGCTGTGCCCACCGCCAGTATTGAAACCTGATTTCTAACACCACAAACCCAGAGACTTACCACTGAGTTACTGTGGTGGAGCGGGATATCTTTTTAAAAACGGTAATTTGGCTTACACACTATTAAAATATGTCTGTTTTTTTTTCAGACATTTGCGCAAAGCTACTCAAGGGTACTCAGCACTAGCCATCCCTAATCTTGAATTTATAGGCAAGAGGGAAGATAACTAGTCAACGTTACCCATCTCCAACTCTTGGGCTAGTCGAATCACACAGATTCTGTGGCATTGTGATGTGAAATATGAATCCCCAGATTCACAGACCAGTACGATAAATATTAGACCACACCTGCCCCTAAGATGGGACTCCAGTTACTTAATATAAGATATTGTTTTATAAATCAAATTATTATTTAGCCGAATAATGCATCGTATAGGTAATTTAAACCTGTTAACCGTCATAACAATTTCTAAACCATGCATTAGTTAAGTTAACTATGATATGATATACGAGTAATAAAATAACTTCAATAAATATATGCTATTAAAGCGAATAAGTGCATTAATGAATGACTCCTTTTACGATGTTTATTTAATTCATGACATGCATAAAACATTCTAAAGTTTATCTAACTTTTATATTATTTCAATATTTATGAAAATAACTAAGTGATTTTAGATTTAACTTCAAGTTATTTACACCCTAAAAATAATAAAAAACAACAACAAAAAATTGTCATTACGCTAGCTCCACATTTATGTATGTATACTATACTCTAACAAAACATTTGAGGCATCACACCTTGTGAATGGAAGGCTGGTATCTCTCCGTTTGTGCTTTGTACGAATAAAGAGAGGACAAACTTACGATATCAAATACAGCTTAAGCTTTCTAATTAACACTTGCTACCAACTTTTTTCAAAGCATCTTAAGGTGTAGCGATATTCTATCTAAGGGCGATTAATTTCTATTCAAAATAGAACTTTACGCTAAACAAGGTGGATTCTGAAAGTTCATTGTTTCAAAATATTTCTGGATATGCATTGTGATATTAAATGAAAGATGTGTGGTTCTTTCCCACAGAATTCAGTCACAACAAATGTCTACGAGATGATGAAGCATTTATGATTTCCTTAACTGTTATAAGTGGACAAAAAAAAATGTATCAGTTAAAGCAGGCCCATAAAGTGATATACAGCTCCTAAGCAAACAATGAAATGCGGATTCATCACTCCACATGACGAGTTTTTCCGACTTTTCGGTTTAATTCAAACACTTAAGGTAACATGAGAACCTACGCCTTGTATTCGCACTTATTATGAGTGTTTTATGAACAAATTACCGACAGTGGACTGAGGATGTGTGGGTGTTCACAAATGTTCCATATATTCGTATCACCAATGTTATGGCCGAAAACTTAACTTTTGAATATGCATGAGCTTTCTTCTTCGTGGCATTTTGCTTCAATTGGCTGGCTGTGACAGCTGATGACCTTTATATAATATATACTACAGTGCATCATTGGTTTAACGTTTACCTTCAGGAAGGACGATATCATTTCTAGCTAGAGGTGGGATATCATAGTGCTCTTGATAATATATTTAAAGTGAGCTCTCAAAATATTTTATTTGTTACAACACCGTTTAATGAAATATTTATATTATAATATCAAAAACATTTAGCATATTATGAAATACATTCGCCAAGCAGATATCAGGAGCTGAGTTATGAACATCGAATTAGGTTAATACAAATAATGAGTGATGTTACACAAAGATTTGATTCACATTAAAGTAAATCGAGAGATAAACAGGGTGAAACAATATATTAGCGTCAATGGTAAAGTGTCGTTTCGCCAAGCAGATATCAGGAGCTGAGTTATGAACATCGAATTAGGTTAATACAAATAATGAGGGATGTTACACAAAGATTTGACTCACATTAAAGTAAATCGAGAGATAAACAGGGTGAAACAATATATTAGAGTCAATGGTAAAGTGTCGTTTCGCCAAGCAGATATCAGGAGCTGAGTTATGAACATCGAATTAGGTTAATACAAATAATGAGGGATGTTACACAAAGATTTGACTCACATTAAAGTAAATCGAGAGATAAACAGGGATGAAACAATATATTAGCGTCAATGGTAAGGTGTCGTTTTATGACAAAATCTTACTTGAAAATTTTATAAAGAAAAAAACGTTTTAGTCAAATTTTGAATTCCAGAACACGTTATAGTAATCTGAAGTTGTTCACATAATGCTTGCGATGTGAAAATATTATTTTGTTTCTAATTATTTACAAAAAATCAATGCCCCAAACACGCAAAAGATCATTTATGCGAAAGCTTCATTTTCCCTATTTGTTATGGAGAAAATGTGATGACTTGTGGAAACGTTACTTATGAAACGAAACGGCGCACAACTGGTTCTTATTCTGCATCACCAGTAATGTTTTTTTTTTTTACTGGCTTCTAATTTAATAGTTTCTGTTAAATTAGTTAGTCGTTGGAAACACTTTCACCCACAGAGTTATTTGATCGTTGAGTATTTTACTGTTTGAACTTGAAAAAACAAACAAACAACTTTAAGGCTTTTAGGTGCTTAGTCATGAACGCGAACGTAATATCACAGTTTGATTCTGTTTCATGTCATTCCGCCCACATCTTTTAACACCTAACAGGAAGGTTGAAGGAGTAGGTCGTGTTCATTAAAATAACGTTATTGATTATCTAAATGGGTGGATCGAAGTCTAAACTATGGTTCGTTGAATGTATTTGTTTCAAGGCAAATTTAAATAAAAAAGAAACATTATAAGCGCCACATTTAGAAAGATCTGAGTTATTATTTTACTTTGCTGGTTTGACATTAATGAAAATGCTGTTTCAATTATTCGTGCTTAATTATAATCAATTACACGTTAAATGTTTTTGTTTCTAAAATACAAATGAATACTTTTATATTTCACCTTAATCTAGTTTATAGAATATGTTACAGTTATAAATTGCATTGTTAAAGTATACAGCGAATAAAGTAATTAATACTGTGTTCTACCTATCTAAAGTATTATGTTTATTTAAATAAAAATTCACAGATGGATTTTGCGCGAAAGTGTCTACGCTAAACAATAGAGAGAGAAAGACATATTTAGATATATTTTTTGATAAGTTCTTACTTAAAAAAATAAGATTTCTAATTTCAGAGTTTTTCCTTTTGTGGCAGGGTTTGTATGTATAAAAGTTAATCTATAAACTTTCATTAACAGATATTTACTGTTTGACCAAAATACTATATTAAGAAACGACTTCTATACTTAAAACTGATATTTTTATATATTCAATGATTAAAATAGTATAATCTAGACAATAAACACCAGATATTCGGGTTTTCGACATTTTTATGTCAATTGGCTCAGTTTTTTCTGATTTATTTTTTGTATAGATGAAACTTATATTGATGTGCTATCATTATTAAGCTTACTTGTACCGTTTGAACCAAAAGAGCTGCATCACTCAAAGCTCTCATCTATGATGAACATTGCACCCTTGGGAGTTAATCAAATCTTCTTGAAAGGAGACTCGGAAAAAGAAAGAAAGGAGACTTGGAGAAAGCATGCAACATTATGTATGATTCAAAGATCGCATTTTGGTGTTGATTAAAAGTAAATGTGACCTTGTGTGTTAAACAAGAACATACGTAAATGTTCCAAATGGCTAGAAAGCCTGTTTACAAGAAAGTACATTGCACAATAAGCTTATGTTTATCTATTTTATATAGAACGCATGAAAGAAATACAACATTATTATTTTTGCTTTAAGACATTGTAGAAACAAATTAGAATGTTTTTAAAGAGAAAGAAAGTTATATTAATATACAATTATTTGCTTGATATGCTAAGCCAAGTACTATACTCGATTGGTTTGGTTGTTGTTAAGCGCAAAGCTATCCAATGGGCTATCTGTGCTGTGCCCACGATGGGTTTCCAAACCCTTTAACATTATAAGCCGTCAAACTTAACGATGAGCCACTGAATGGCATATAAAACAATAATAATAATGAATTATACATGTATAGTAAATAAGATAAAAATGTTTGTCGCGATTTTTTGAGCTCCAATTAAACTGCCCTCCTATAGCTAAGCCGTAAGTCTGAAGACTTAAAACGCTACAAGTCAGTTTTCGATACCCGTGGTGGGCACAACACACTGTGTAGCTTTTTGCTTAACAAATAATAGACAAATAAACTTAAAAAAAACGTTTGTATTTTTGTATTTTTGTTTTTTACCTGTGATGAAATAATGCATGCTAAAAATATCAATATCAAATATCATCGGCCTTTTTGTTACACCCTGGTATCTTTCACCATATTTGCTACTTGTTTGGAATCACTTTCTTGTTCCAGCATATCTTATTCCCAACACTGTGTTTTCTAACACTGTTGACTGAGATGAAGCTCACGCTTGTGTTGGTCCCCAACATGCTTCACAGCAGATGTTGTACGTTGAGCGTGATGCCGTATTTTTCTCGCCCATCAAACAAATTGTCGTTGACTTTTCCAAAAAAAATCTGAATTTGGGTTCTTCCATAAGAATACCTCGTTCATCCCATTATTTAAGTCTGATGCTCATTTCAGCTTTTTGGTTTAGTTGTCTTTCTTAAGCAGCAGATTTTGAGCAGCTACACATATATTGAGGTCATTTCTCTATTTGGGCTTTCTACCTCTACCACTTCTATTATTAAGAAAACTAGTTTCAAGATCCTTCTTTAGACTTGCAATACAACTCCTACTGAAGCATGAAATTTCGCAAATTCTGTCGCATGGTGTAGTCTTTACCAGCCCAAACTTTGATTTCTGGATTTTTTTCATATTGCATTTCAGTCTTGGGGACCATGAGTGCATTCACCACACTACTGTTGGGAATTGTACGAATGTCTGTACTTTTATAAACATTATGCTTGTGTGGCACTATCTGATTGGTTGTGTAAACTATTAACATGTGTACTATTGCAGCTAATTTTCATGAAATAGAAAGAGAGCAATTATATATATAATTTACATTTATTCACTCTTTAAATAATTATTTCCAGTAATGTACACATATTGCAATTCCATGGCCTACTCGAAAATACTTATTTCGTCAATACTACCCGCACAATGTAGTCTTAAAATATTTTTGAGCGATTTAAAGATAAAAGTAGACAATGTTTGCTTATCAGTTGACTTAAATCAAAGTGCTAAACTCAATAACCCCACTGGTTTCTGAATTCTTTAAAGCATGTTTTTGGCTTTAAGAATTGCTCCAAATATATTTTGAGAAACACCTCGTTATAACAGAAAAAAGTAATTACGAAAAAGCAGACAATATAAATGGTTTGGATATTTTATATTATGTTCAAAGTAAATAATGACGTCTAATTTGAATTTAATGCGAGCTCAGCATTTGGATATAAAAAGGTATTTATGAACTTGCCCTAAAGATGCATGACTGTTTTATATGTGTGTAAGGCAACCTCCCCCCTCTTTAAATGCTGAAAATAGACAGTATGATGAGGTTTAACGGATAGATATATTAGTCATACCACAGTAAAATGTTTTTGCCAATCACTTGTCTATAATATTTACTTACTGAAGAACGTTTGTTTGCTTGTTCGTAATTAAGCACAAAGCTACACAATGGGCTATCTGTGCTCTGCCCATCACGGGTATCGAAACCCGGATTCTAGCGCTGTAAGTCCGCAGACATGCCGCTGTGCCACTGGGGGCACTGAAGAACGAGCCGTTACTTTTGTGACACATAGACATCTTGTACTTAGCTACAAGCTAAAATATGATTAAAACGTTCGGACTGGGATCACTTTATTGTTTGTTATAGTTATTATTATTCAAACATTCAGCTGAGTATTTGTCGCCATACAAATAATCAATCGGTCTACGAAGTTCTAAGACTTACCCAACATATTTTGTTAAGTTAGTTCGACAAATATATACTTTTGAATGTTTATTTAGAATACTTTATCAAATTAATCTAACGTATAAATTATTCTAAAGCTTACTTAACGGATTTTATCAAATTAACCTAAAGGACAAGTAATGCCGAAGCTTAGTTAGAAGACTTTGTTAAATTAATCTAAAGAGAAAGTAGTTCTAAAACTTACGTAACTCATTTTGTGAAAGTAAGCTAATGGATAAGTAACTCCAAACCTCAGTTATCATGCCTTTGTTTTCTATTTCAGATCACAAGAGAAAAGTAGAGAACAGAGATGGTTACAATGTTTCCAGTTGAGTTCTAGTTTTTAATACACAGGTTATAAAGAAATTCTGGTGTCACTTTCGTACAGTATTTAAAACAATACATTATTCACTACCGCTGTTTCTCAAAATGAGCAATTGTATATATATTTTTTCGTATGTTCACAGTGTTCTCCATACTCAAATAGTTCCTAATTTAGTCAGAATGAGAAAACTTAGAAAAAACTATCACCTTTTAAACGAAGTAATTGTGATATTTATCATTTGCGTGGCGGGTTAAATGTCTTTTAGAGTGTGTTTATTGTTGATCACTAAAATTTTTAGGAACAAATAATAGTCTTAGATCTACAGAAAATAACGCTAAGGTTGCTGGTGTGAATAGTGTTGATCTCTAACCTTTTCAAGAACATATACTAACTCGATTCTACAGAAACTAATGGTAAGGTTGCTGGTGTGAATAGTGTTGATCTCTAACCTTTTCAAGAACATATACTAACTCGATTCTACAGAAACTAATGGTAAGGTTGCTGGTGCGATTAATATTGATCATTAACTTTTTTTTTTCGAAACTTGTATTATTCCTATTTCTACAGAACATAAAGGCGAGGTTGCTGAATAATATAACTAACTATTCACGGGCGTCCTCGGGGGGGGGATGAAGGAGCGCCCATGTCCGCGCCAGGTTGCTGAATAATATAACTAACTATTCACGGGCGTCCTCGGGGGGGGGGGATGAAGGAGCGCCCATGTCCGCGCCCACAGAATGAACGGATTTAATAAAGACCTAATTATCGGAACAGAGAACGATAGTTATCTTAATCCTAGAATAACTGGTAGTTTAGTGATTCAATGCGAATTTACTACTTAATGTAAAACAGGCCCAACATTTTCTAAAAGTCACATAACACTTTTATACAAAACTATCAAAATTACTTAAAATGGGAAAACTCTTACCAGAGAGTAAATATTCACATTATACAAATAGTTAATGCAGAGAGACAAAATTATGGTGATCAGGTTTTTATCAAGTGTAATATATATACACACACACCTTCATCATTATTAGTTTGATATCTTATACTTCTTACCTGAGGCACACACATTATATCCATGATGTACTCCATTTCATACTTGACGTCACACAGCTCAGCCAATCCTTTGACGAGGACTTGTCCAATTAAATCATGTTTAGAGAATCGGTCGAAGTCGTATACAGAAAATTGTAATGTGCGACTCTTCAACTGGTCGTAACTGACGCCGAATACAAATGTTTCATTAAAGACCGGGTTTAAATTTTTCTATGGACCTATAAAACATAAATAAATAAATCACCTTGGTAAAGGAAAACGAATCTATAAACAGTACAACAAATGTTTATTATTATTAAGATCTACTTGCGTGATCATTACAAAATTCCAAATGTTCAAAATGTTCACCACTATTATCAGTGCATATGTAATATTATAGTTATTGTTTCCAAAAAATTCACTTTGAGTTAGCATCCTTACCATCTTTAGTGTTTGTTTGTTTGTTTTTGAATTTCGCGCAAAGCTACACGAGGGCTATCTGCGCTAGCTGTCCCTAATTTAGCAGTGTAAGACTAGAGGGAGGGCAGCTAGTCATCACCACCCACCGCAAACTCTTGGGCTACTCTTTTACCAACGAATAGTGGGATTGACCGTCACATTATAACGCCCCCACGGCTGAAAGAGCGAGCATGTTTGGTGTAACGGGGATTCGAACCGGCGACCCGCAGACTGCGAGTCGAGCACCCTAACCACCTGGCCATGCCGGGCCTCCATCTTTAGTGTGTGTGTTTGTGTTTCTGCTATGGCTCACTCTGCATATATATATAGGCCTATATATGTTATAACACTAATTTGTTCTGACCCTTGGGTAGTTTCAAAGATAACAGTAGTTAATAACTGAATAAATTGAATTTTTGGATTTGTAATATTTGATAAATCAATTTATGGAACGATATTTAACGTCACTATAATTTGCTTTTCAGTTTTATTCTAAGCCAGATTAAAGTAGGCATAAACTAGGAAGTAAAATGGAAAGTTAACAATGGAAGGTGTAATGGCGTCCTGGTATTTTCAACTTTTAATTTGACTTTTTTATTTTGTTTTCTATAGAAAGCCAAGCTACAAATCAGCACTATAATATAAATGTGTTAAACTAGTTTTCTCTAAGAAATCAATTGATTCTGCGAAGGCTGCTGTTTTAGGACTAAGCATATAGAAGAGACTGCAAGGCTAAACAGAGGAGCGGAGATTGCAGTGCTAAACAAAGAAGCGGAGACTGCAATGCTAAACATAGAAGAGGAGACTGCAAGGTTAAACAGAGGCGTGGAAACTGCAAGACTAAACAGAGAAGCAGAGACTGCAATGCTAAATAGAGGAGCGGAGACTGGAAGGCTAAACATAGGTGAGACTGTATGGCTAAATAGAGGAGCGGAGACTGCAAGGCTAAACAGATGAGCGGAGACTGCAGTGCTAAACATAGGTGAGACTGTATGGCTAAATAGAGGAGCGGAGAGTGTAAAGCTAGACAGAGAAGCGGAAACTGTAGCTCTGAACGTAGTAAGGAACCGGCAGTGCTAAACATAGAAGACTGCAGCGCATTACAGACGAGCTGAGAGTCGCATGGTACCTTAATCTAATATGCAGATGTGAAACCTACTAACCCGGGTCTGAAACTTCTTCTTGCGATCTGGCTGGAGATAAACCTTCACGTATGGATCTGAGGAGCCCATGAAATCCTTCACTGGGAGATCTCTGGCTTGCAAAACCTACAGTAACCAACATTGGATTAAACAAATTTACCTGGGTTTATAAATGTATTTCTTCCTTGATGATTAGAAAATATAATATACAAAGTTAAAACATACCAATAACGTATTAAAATAGCTGTTAAATCTCTGAAAAACTCTAGGTTGGGAAGGAAGAGGAAAAATTACTTTCTGACTCTGATTACACTTTGTAGATTAAAGTATTTATCGTTAGTATTAATCAAATGGCGGCATATTCGAAGTTCAAGTTCAAATAATACAAAAAAAGAACCAATCTATAACCAAGTAACAGGTTAAAACTTATTCTAAGAAACGTTATTTGGTATTTATTTTCAGAGTTTGCTGTTTTTCGAATAACTAAGTTTTTATAATGGCTTACTAATTAACTCCGCGATCTGTAGCCTAATGATCGTCTTTTTTTAACGTGTTTCTAAGTATGCCTGGATGTTTTCATTGACCGTATAGATGTCTTTATTAGAAAATGGGAATTATCTATTAGACTTCTGGGTTCATTGAAATATAGAATTCACTCACGTCTCGCAAATGTTTGCTTGTTTGTTTTAGAGAAAAGCCACATCGGGCTATGTGCTGTTTCCACTGCGGAGAATCGAACCCCGGATTTTCACATTGTATGTTGATAAAGTTACCGTTGTCCCGCCGGAGGACTATCCGCATATATATTAAAACCGATGGTCCTGGCTTTAAAACTCAAATGATGAATAATGGAATTTAAATCATTGTAGATGTCTTGTAGTTTTCTTTTTGAAAATAGAGATATTCATATAAAATACCCGCGTTGTTAATACAGAAGGGCATAGTTATAAATAAGTATTGGTTATCTGTTGAGTCTAAGACATTGAATATAATAGACACAGGATGAGTGAAGAAACTAGTGTTGCTGGAATACAATAGACACAGACTGAGTCAAGAAACTAGCATTGAATGGTTAAAGTAGTCACTAACTTAGTCAACAAACTAGATAGCACCATCTAGGAGTAATTTTCAGTAATATTGTCTCAGTTGAGTCAAGAAAGCAAGAATGTTATTAGAAACAACATTGGTTTTACGACTCATTCATTGACTACCATAACCACTCAATGCTAGTTTCTTGTCTCATCCTGTGTCAGTTATATTCAGTCAACACTGATTTCTTAACTCAATCACTGACTATTATAACCATCCAATGCTAGTTTTCTTTTCTCATCCTTTGTCAATTATATCCAGTCAACACTGGTTTCTTGACTTAGCCAGTGACTATCGAAATTACACAATACTAGTTTTTTTGACTAGGTTAGTGAATATCAAACAGAAAACAAACAAACAAGCAAAACATTACTTGTCTGACTCATACAGGCATTATTATAACCAGAAAAAAGTATTTTTATAATCTAAATAATGAGTGTAATATCTATGGGATTTTGAATCCGTTTTAGTTCACCATATAGAAAAGAAATCTTAAACATGTATATAATGAATGTAATATTTAGAAAAAAAAACACCTTTTCGCATGGTACATGATATCTATTACATATATGGTTTCCCATTTTCTTGACTTATTCAGTAATTACCGTCTTTAGATAACATTGCTTTCATAACTCGCATAATATAAAAAAAAAAATCATACAATGCTAGAACTTAATTAATGACAATATCAGACAATATCACTTCCTAACAGCAACTATTTTGATCATTTGTTTATTTTCGTGCAAAGCTACACGAGGGTTATCTGCGCTAGCCGTCCCTAATTTAACAGTGTAAGACTAGAGGGAAGGCAGCTAGTCATCACCATCCACCGCCAAATCTTGGGCTGCTCTTTTACCAACAAGTAGTGGGATTGACCGTCATATTATAACGCCCTCACGGCTGAAAGGGCGAGCATGTTCGGTGTGACGGGGATTCGAACCCGCGACCCTCGGATTGCTAGTCGAGCGCCCTAACCACCTGGCCATGTCGGGCTCTATTTTGATCAAGAGAGTTCTTTAGTTATGATTATTATTTTTTTACCTTATGTACATTTTTGTTATCACTTTTAACTAATATTTCGTAATTTTTTGTTTTTCAATGATTGTAATAAAGGTCGTAACAAATAACTACTTTACAAGTTGCTCTAAAACAGATAAAAACCCTCAGTTTTTGGTTATCATCATTTTTTAATACTTAAGAAATACCGAGTTCGATTTGAACGACAATAATTGTCTTCTTACTCTGACAATTAATCCTTCCACATCTTCATCGTATTTAAGAGCAAAGTGGAGTTTGCCGCAGGGGGTTCCGAGGTCTAAGTCGTCTCCCAACTTACCCCCAAGCTCAGTGGAGGTTTCACTCAGTAGTTGTTCCCTCTTGTACAATTCAGGCTTGATTTCTCCAACAGATGGCATTTCACGGGGTGGCTTGTTACAAACTAAATAAATAAATATATACATTCATGTTGACTGTTTAACAAGAGAGGCAAACTTTTTGAAGTTATTTTTTATAAAAACAACAACAAAAAGGTATATTATTTTAGTAAGTAGTATGTATTTATTCTATGAGTTATTTTAGTATTTAATAATCTAGATGAAATAACAGGACAGAAATTATATACAAAACTTATTTTCACTGTTTTTCTTTTTTTTTAAAAAGGCCGCTATTTCATGCGGAATTGTTTGAATGTTTGCTGTTATTTTACATATTTACAAATTTCATATTGTGGTATATTATTAGAGATAGGCAATCAAACAATACATTTTTAACAACAAATTAAAATAAGCGTAAATTTTGCTTATTTCTTAGTTGATGGAGATCGTCTTTAAAACTTTCTGGAATAACTTTAGCATGTGAATAAAATCTTTGATAAAATAGGTCTAACTTTTTCCCTACAAATTCTACAGCAAATAAGAAGCATATGAAATGTTAAATGCAAAAATAACAGTCATTATGAAGGGTAATTTTTGTCTTCTAAAAAATGATATACTTTATTAATAGGATAAAATTACATAATCATAGTTCTTAAAAATAAAACATGCATGTAGGTATTAATAACTCATCATGATAAAGAAAAGACAGTCAGCTACCAGAACATGCAGCTACAACTTTCAGTACAAGGGCTTTGTCCGGTATTGAGACTAACGGTTGGATTGACTGTCACTCTCATAACGCACCCACAGCTGAGAGTGTGCAGCATATTTAGCCGTTTCGTTAAGGAAAGCTTGAGCCTTTCGACATGCCACTCGACACGCTAACCATTAGGCCACGACTAGTTGAACATACATATAAAGAAAGTTTACAGCGCCGCCAATGTTTGTGGAAACTTATGAAATATAAATTAGCATGTTAATACTAAGTATGTCAATAACAATAAAAAAATATCACGACAATTTTATAGCATGTGAATATTAAATACCTAAAATGATAGGAAACCGAACGTTTTTTCGAAAAAATATCCAAATCATAAAAGAGGAAGGAAAAGTTATTCATTTTAGGAACACAAAAACGAAAAGCTTCATATCCAAAAATTAACGAGAAAAAATGATAAAAGCCCATTAAGAGCAGAAAAGACTGTATTACATTCTCACCAAACGTGCACTGTAGTTGGAATGATAATACACTTAGAGGCATAGCTGAGTGCTAAATATATGTAGAAGGAGTACAAAGAACGAAAGCATTACGACACCACATTGTTATTATGTTATAGGGAAATATTCGTTTAGGAAACTTAATAAGAAATAGCCAAATCCTATTTATTTAATTAACAAGTTGTAAAACAATACCAATCTCCTAGGGAAACTAAGAAACTTCTAGATAATTAAAACAACAACAACAACAAAAACAAACAAAAAATAAAAATAGTTTGCGTAATCTTATTTATGTTATTTTCTAGGATCTTACCAATGGTTTGTGAGGACTGGCGTGACCTAATGACTAACATGACGAAATGTGAATCTGAAGATCTATTATTCTCATTCCGTTGTGTCAAAAATGTGTTCCTCACTTTTAAGGCTGTAAGTACGTTATAGTCTATCAATTCAAAATTAGGAATGCCCTCCGGGTGACAGCGGTAAGTCTATGAACTTACAGCGTTAAAATCCGGGGTTCGATTTTCCGCGGTGGACATACCAGGTAGCCCAATGTGACCTTTCTCTAGAAACGAGTTAGGAACAATTAGCTGAGACAGCCCTTGTGCAGTTTTGCGTGAATTTCCGATAGCTTGTTTTTATTAAACAGTGTCTTACGGTTCAGATATATTAATTCATAATTTGTAAATTTTTAACGAAAATAGAGAAGATAAAAAAAATGATTTATTGAACGCACAGATTCATACTCACTGTCGTTAAGAACACTCATTTTGTTAATAGTTATGTTTTCCTTTCATAAAGAGGATTTTCTTTAGAGGATTCTAATGCCGAAAGTCCTTGAAATTCTTTCTATTTAACGTCGCTTTTCATTTATAGAGTTTCTAAAGTTACTTAGAATAATCTAAGCATTTGCTTTAATGTTTGATGTTTATGGGCATTTCAATACGCCTTAAAAAGATGGAACGCTAATATAAAGAAAGTACTTCTGTATCTGAAAAAAATCCGAGAAACTCACTTTTCTTATTTATTAGTACTATTAAATATTTAACTCTATATCATTCCCGGTTTTATTTGTCCCCTTATTATAATACTGAAATAAATAATAAAAGCCGATTTTTCTATTTTTCCCTCATCCTTATGGCTCCCCAGTGTCACAGCGGTATGTCTGCGGACTTACAACGCTATAATCCGGGTTTCGATACCCGTTGTGGGCAGAGCACAGATAGCCCATTGTGTAGCTTTGTGCTAAACTTCAGACAAACAAACTCATCCTTATATGAAGCAGTTTCCTATATTTTACATTAATGAATACTTTTTTCATGGAAAAACAAATTCGATGCCCTGAAGATAAGAATCTCATCAATTGGTGTTTATAAGACTAAAAAAAGTATCTCTTATCTGCCCAAATTAACCTATTACGTATTCACTGGGGAATCATAATATAATGCGTTATTTTTACTTATGAGGTTTATTCTAAAACGATTTACTAGCATCTACCAAGTTAGTCTCGTTTTTCAGTGTCTTAGCTTGTATTAGCATATTTTATTATATGTTGCTATGACGCTTGGGTTGTTTAAACTTTCATCAGACACAATTTAATGTCCTAAGCATTTAACGGGTCTCGTTTGATTATCTTTCTGAAAATAAGGAAACGTTCTCTGTATTTTGTGTCACAGAGAAGCATTATTACTAACATATTGTGGAAACTAATTCAGCTGAAGTATATTCAAACAATTACTTACTTTCAAATGGAACATTGTAAATATCCAGTCGGTGAGAAAGTTGTCTCTGAAATGATAAATGACGAGTTGGAACAGTTGGTAAAGTGGTTTGACGTGGAGGAGCGATTTTCTTACAATGAACTTCTTTTGGAATTTCTTCTGTTATATGAGGCAAACTGTGGCTTATCTTCAACGATGGGGTGTTAATGGACTCTGATGACCGTGTATTTGGCATTAGGTTAGCACTATTGTCATTTGTAGAATGGTTTGGTTGAAGGATGGAGATTAACCAGCGATAGCTGAAATAAGTCATCACGCCTACAACTGCTGCAACTATAATTATGATAACAACAATAAGCTGGGGCACTGCAACATATTCAGTATCTAAAAAAAAAAGATTGAAGAAACTTATCATAATTGTTGCAATAACTACAATAACAATATGCAAATAGGTACAACAACGTTAATTTTGTAAGGTTTTAATCGATAGTTTTTGTTTTGGAAGAATGTACTAATATTTCGTAATGATATCTTCAAGAGCACTAACAATTTGGTAGCAAAGAGAAACTTATTTGAACTTTAGAAATGCTAAATGGTTGAAGAACTGAGAAAAAAGCATATATTATAAATAACTATTTCACTGCCTATCTATGACACACGGAGGTATGTGACCTATTATGTTCAACCTTATTTATAGAAGCTTGTAGCGAAAAGTTTAAACATAAATAAAAATAACGATATTTGAGCAAAAGAGTAGTAGATTTGATCCATTATTTACTAAGATAAAGAACATTAGTGTTGATTGGATAATTTGCTGTGATTAGTCAAACCCTGAAGTTCTCTCTGTATATATCATGTATATATACTAGACAATGAAATGTGCCCCCCACTTAAGCAATGAATTAAATTAAGCCAACAAAAAACGCCATGTCAGACTCTAAATAATAAACATATGCAACGGCTATACGAGTAGTGTGTTTATCACTACTCGCAGTGGTAAACAAATTCTTTAAACCTAATCTGTCTGGAATTATTTTGTCAGGGATGACTAGGTAAGTTGTGAGATATTGTTTTATATTGCTTACCCTGACATGCTATTACGACTGAAACACCAGAGAAACCCGAAGGATGTATTGATTGTATGGGAGTTTGATACATGATGAACGAACGAAAACAACAACAAGAAACAGTAAAGTGAAAGTATAGTACCAGAGTGAGAAAGATATAATAAGTTTTGAAGTGTATGATATAACAAATTAAGACATGCCGAGTGCATTGTAAATACATTGTTTCATATATTTTATTATAAATTACTATGATATGTATACATATATATGCTGAATATAATAGCATCAATTTTGATCTGATTTCTTCTTTTATTGTAGAATAATAAGCTAAATATAGTGATAACCGTAGTGAATGTGATGGTGCAAATTCGTATCCTTATAACTACAGTAATTTCTGAGAAGCGATTTACACGTTTATAGAGTTCTGAAACGTTTATTTTCGATCATTAAAACTACTGTAGTTATTCATATAGGTTATGAAACATTCGTGCCCTTCATTGAAAATTACTGTAAAGTTCAGAAAATTATTCGAAATTCAATTTTAAGTTAGTTGAATGTGTTAGAGAAGACGAACGAAATTCATTTGTTTCATAAACGTCTTAAAGAAATTATAAGGCAGTTGTAAAAAAAAGAGTAGGGTTCTTGATCAGTCACAAATGGAACTTATAGCATAGAATATTCATAAGGAATGCTACACATACATAAACATATATACGTTATTAAAGTGAAAGAATAGAAATACAAAACTGTATACGTTGAAATTCAAATTGTGTTTGGTTGTAAACAAAGGAAAACACGAAGTAGGATATATACGGATCAAGTAGCATATGTATAGGTACAAGCTTCATTTATTATTTATTTTAGCTTTGGGTTCTATTTTTGTTCGGACTTGAAATATTACAAGCCTTCGTGTAATCCTGATTTTAAGCTGCACAAACACGTCATGGAAAGCCATCTAAGAAAGAATAACCGGAGTTTCGGAATATCACCGGTAGTAAATTAAAATTTATTATAAGTTTCGTATTTTTCAAAAATTATTTTTTTTATCAATATAAACAGGTAATTGTGAGGACTGGTTATTGGCAGATATTAAGTTATGACAAAGTTTGCATCTTCCTTCAACTTTAACACGTTTTTAATGCGTTGTCAGTAAAGCTCATATTTTCCAAGTTAATACAACCTATTTTAGTTTTCTCTCTTGAATATAGTAGTTGAACTTAATATACATACGGGATTTCCAGGATTCCTTGACAGCTCGTATTTCGTATCAAAATAAAAAATAAATGAAGTTCATAAAATGATGAAAGAAACGAGTTTCCTTATAAAGGCCAAAACCAAATATTCGAACAAACAAAGCCTTTCCTCTGATTATTAACATGCTGTAAAAGAAAAGTGTAGTATTATGAAAATGTACTCACTTCAAAAATTCTGAAATACTTTGACTGCAGGACACCATGTACTTCCCAAAGTTTCATTAACGGACACAAAACTTTTAAAACTTTCAGAAGGCAAACAAAGCTGCTGTAAATATATTAAGTTTGTCTATACAATCAATTTACAGCGTGAATACCAAAGTCTTTAAAAGAAAGTAGAATTTGCGTCTAATTCAAACAGGCAACGTCATCAACGATTTTTAAATACGACATAAGAACCTCCTTTTTCATAGCCGTCCATTTTCAAATCACGTGTAAAACTAGCTCCACTTGTACGCGGTGCTGATAATCGTACTGCTACGTTACAACCAGAAAGAGTGCGTGACTTTACGCGTTTTAATGCAGAACTCTTTCATTGTTCGTTCGGAAGTAATAGTAACTTATTAATCTACTTTATATTCAGACTGCCTACATATTTTCAGAAACTAGATTAAAAAACATAAAACTCTCTGAGTGTATTTGATTAATACAGCTTCAGTATACATTAAGTTTCCCATAAAAACGTTTTACGAAAATACTTATAACAAGATCGTTAAAATAAATAATACATTTTATGTGTAAACATTGATGTATTAAACCTGGATGATTATTATTGTGATATTTCTCTTTGAATGGTTATTCAAAATTAGCGACTCTTTTCACCACATTGTGGATGTTCGAAAGTAAATTAAAAATAAACCCATGTAAACATTCTGCTGAACTTTCAACGATTGTACCAAAATTTGAAACGGTGGGTTTATTTTTCTGTTTGTAAGTAATTTCCGCTCATTATGAGATAATCTAGCTCTTTTGCTAGAGGATTACTATGACGTCCTACTTATATACCTAAGGGCTTTGCTTTCAATTTTTTTTCCAGTAATATCTATTGGTAAAGTTCTCAGCAAATATAGAGCGCTTCCAGTTCGTATAGCCAAAAGATGAAGACAACATAATGTATTTGGACAAATGTTTTGACGTATTTATCAAGCTTTATTGATTGACATAAGTGTGTTTGATTGCTTGACTCCACAGAAACGTAATGCGAATTTTTCGTAGACTAAGGAAATGTCGCCTGGCATCAACTGAAAATAGGTTTATTTCTCCATTGATGCTGATATAAGTACGACGACAATTAAGCGGCAATTTTTAGCATTGGTATAGTTTACTAGTAAGTTTCCATTATTACACCAAAATGCTTTTCTATGAAAATATATCATAGATTATTTTGAAAATGCATGGTACAAATTCTTGTTAATTTGCTTATATTTAAATTTTCGCCTTCGACAACTTCAGGTACATTCGTGGTTTTAATCATTCATAAGTTATTTCAGCAACGAAATAAATCTTGTAGTTTATGGGATCCATGTTAGAATAACATGTAGTCTTATAAAATGTTTCACCAAATTTAATAATCACCAAAATTTGATTTAAAACTTTCATTGCTTATACAGCAACATGCAGTTTAATCGATATTACGGGTCTCTCGGTGGATTGTTCGTTTGTTTGTAATTAAGCACAAAGCTGCACAATGGGCTATCTCAGCTCTGCCCACCACGGGTATCGAATTCCGGTTTTTAGCGTTGTAAGTCTGCAGACATACTGCTGTGCCACTGGGGGGGGGGGCTCTCGGTGGAACATCGGTAAGTTTACGGATTTACAACGCTAAAATCCGGGGTTCGATTCCCCGCGGTTAACACAGCAGATAGCCCAATGTGGTTTTGTTCTAAAAAACAAACAAGTAATCGATATTCTTAGTATAAACGCTAAAAGATAACCTTATTATCTATACTAATGTTTCACAAAAATGATTTGCCTGAGGCATATCCCGGTTTCTAAGAGATTTTATAATATAATTATCAGGAAGTCGAGTCGTAAAAATGTAATATTCTTGATGGTATAGAGCACGCGATGTTGAAAAATTCTTAAAACATTTTTTTAACGAAAAACTTTGAATACCAGGTTTTAGAAGTAAAGTCAATTCAGTATGTCCTCGAACTTAAGAAATATCGAATTTTCTCTGTAAAATACACATAAGATCCTATCGGGATATTTTCCAAATAATTGTTTGGATAAATTCTTACTAAATTCTTTTGCAAAATTATTGTTCATAATTTCTAAACATAAATAAAACTCGAATACTACAGAATAACATACACATTAATGAAAAAAGTTTGTAGCATTAATTAACCAAACAAACATGCTCGCCCTTTCAGCCGTGGGGGCGTTATAACTATTCCACTATTCGTTGGTAAAAGAGTAGCCCAATAGTTGGCGGTGGGTGGTGATGACAAGCTGCCTTCCCTCTAGTCTTACACTGCTAAGTTAGGGACGGCGGACGGCTAGCGCAGATAACCCTCGTGTAGCTTTGCGTGAAATTCAAAAAACAAACTAACAATATATAATTAATCCCAAAATGCGTGATTTTTAAACGTCGTGGTTATGGTTTACTAGTTAATTTCTTTGTTCGTGGAATAATGATCTAAAGAAAATGATGCTCTTGTTAAGCAAATCTTGAAAGGTGAACTGTTTTATAAATAAATAATACAAAACGATCATTGAGGCCTGTAACAGCTAACGTTTATTTGTATTTATTGTTTAGTTAAACACAAAGATGATCATTGACTTCAAGAAAATTCTGTGCGTAGACGGGGTTTTATGGTTCTAACTCATATTTTTTCCTTTCTTGTAAACCCAAGTGAACCCCTCTGTGCAGACAAAGAATTACTTGGTCGAATAACAAACTAGATTGAAGGAGTATAGGATACTATTCCTGGTTCGTATTAGACTTTCAGAAAGACAAAAGAATCTTCATAGTTTCTTTGACCATAAAAATCCAGATGGTTATTTTTGTCAACACGTCTCACTTGGTCTTTCCAAATACGTGCGTTGTAATTGAATCAGAGACAGATGGAAATGACAAGCTAAAGTTGTAGAATGACGTGATCAGAGGATTTTACCTTCACAAACGACTTGTTTCATGTATTTCTGAACAAAAAAATTTGATTGACAAGAACACGTGAGGAGTTGACATATTGTGGCGAAACTTCAAGAATAGCCCAAAACCATTTCTTTGTTTCCCTGAGAATGGTAGTTGTCATATACTAAGTAATGCATTAGTTAAACTTTAGTATATACATACTTATAAACTGTGGTTGAGTTAGAGGTATTAGATAAGCGCAAAGAGGACTCAGCTCTTGTTTAATATAGATCAAGTATTAAAACACGTAAACGGTAAAGGTTAGCAGAGTGTAATAAATAAAGTATAGATATTTTGAAGATTACGATAAGTTACAAATTTAATGAAGATATGTTTGTAGAACATTTGTGGATAAAGTTTCAACTTTTGAAATGTGCGAGTTTTCTTGTTTTAATCTTACCGAAAATGTTACTCAGAATTTAAACAGTTAAAAGTAACGTAAACAGATGGTTACTCCAAGACAAAATGAGAAGGCGTAAATGGAAATCACAGAGTTTGGTTTCAATTTTACTTTAGCATGCGGTAACGAAGAAAATATATTACACCTAATTTATAAATATTTTGATAATATTAACACCAGCAATATAAAATGAACACCTTTAAAAATATCATCAACTGTCTAACTAAAAATTAAAAAGTATCATCTATGGTTCCATGTGTTTACAGGATAGTTCTTGATAATTCCTACTTCCCAGTGTATCAATATTTAACATGATTGTTCTGAGAATTTTCTACATAAATTATGACCTAATTAAATTTATTGTAACCACGTTTTTCTTTCTTAAATATTTAGTTGTTGCAAAACGCGTAGCATATCAGATTTTGTATTTATTTATATAAACTATTTTAATTTGTTGGTTTATATATGTTATAAACTTATATATTATTGCTCATAATTTATGAACATAACAAAGTCAAAACTGGAAATAACATAAAATACTCTAAAATAAAATTCACGTTAGTGAAAAACTTTGGTTTTATTAGTTAAACAGATATATCATATTTCATGTAAATTAATAACTACTGAATAGCTTGGAAGAATAATAATCTGAGTGGAAGAATAATATAATATATGTGCATTGTATTATTAATTAATTAAAGGAATTGAAATGTAGAATACTTTAATACATTTGATAATAATTGGCTAACTCTCGATGTTCTCTGTATTTTAATCTGTAATTCTAATATTACCTCTTGGGATTTAGAATAGATTTAAATGTACTTATCATTTAAAAAAATGTTTGTTTGAGTTATTGAAATGTGTTAAAAATATTTATATGCCACTAAAGGAAATGTAGCTAAAATGATCAACTAAAAGAAATCTTGGAAGTGGTAAGTACATAGTTTTATACAATCTTAAACTTATGTTTGTCAGTAAAAAATAGATGTTTATTTGGGTTTTATTTAAACAGCCTAAATAATTATGAATCACGTGTATATGCTAAAACTAATGATGTTTAGAGCAATTTTACTTCTCGCTCGTGTGCCTTTTCACTGTACAAAATGTACAGAATTCCTTCATAGTATATTAATGTGATAAAAAATAGTACTATATCTGATATACTAATGATTAAGTGTATAACGTTTATTTTGAAATATTATAATGCTTTTAACTATAGATAAGTTATCTACTATAAATGTTCTTTTAGACATTAATTCCAATAATTATAAAGCTTGGTATAAAAAAGAATAGGCGTGACTAGAGAACTGTGTTTTGTCATTAAGACTGACTACCAGTAGAGCATGAAGATGTTCCACCCTAGCTAACAACAGACGTAATTGGTGAATTAAAACTGGCTACCAACAGAACTTGACGTTACTTCACTATAACCTAGCAACAGGCATGGCTTGTAAACTACATACGTTCCATTGCTAAGGTTGACTACCATCACTACATGACGTTACTTCACTATATTTTAGATTGGTTACCAGTTGATGCCTGATGATGTTTGACTGCAGCTAACAACAAGAGTGACTAACGAACTACGTTTTGTTACTAAGGTTGGCTACCAACAGAACTTGACGTTACTTCATTATAACTTAGCAACAGACGTGACTAGTGAACAGCCTCCCGTCACTAAGGATAGTTACCAGCAGTAATTGACGTTAGTTCACTATGCCTTAGATTGGCTACCAGTATAGGCCTGATGACGTTTCACTGTAGCTAACAGCAGTGCGATTGATAAACAACGCTAATCAATGAAGATAAACCAAAACGTGGTGGCAAAAACAAAAAGGTTTAAGGAGTCGCGACTAAAATATTTTATATTTATATGAATAGAATCCTTATGTTTGACAATTATAGTTTGAATA
Organism: Limulus polyphemus; assembly: GCF_000517525.1. Classification (NCBI taxonomy): domain Eukaryota; kingdom Metazoa; phylum Arthropoda; class Merostomata; order Xiphosura; family Limulidae; genus Limulus; species Limulus polyphemus. Next base: position 579,014 of record NW_013665865.1, on the reverse strand, counting down.
TACACACCCATAAGATATACCTGGTGATCATTAGTATTTTTAACAGTATAAAGTGTCTTTAAATTCCAAAGTGTATTCCCATTTGCGCATAAATCAATTAAAATACGAAAACATCGATAATTTGATATACTTTGATCAATAAAATTAATGACATTTATTGTTTTTTTTTTATAATGATTACACTTTGCGATCAAAATTTTATGGAGTTTGATAAACCAATAATAAGATACAGATGAACCATAAAAAAAAAGTTCAGTAACAAGAGGTAGATATAATTAGTCAAGAAAATATATCTTTCTGCAACATATTGTAGATTGTTGAAGAAATAAACAATAAAGCGATATATAAATAATATAGATAAAAGAACGACAATAGCATCTTTGCCACAGAAAAAAGAATGAAAAGGTTTGCACAGTGCTTGTTTTACAGACACCATACATTATTTAAAATATAACAAGAAAATTAGCTGTTATTCAGATATTTAAAAGTCAGAATGATTAATAAGTAACAACGAAACACGTAAGTACAAGTAAAACGTTCTCCACGACTCACTATTTTAATACATTGTAAAAACATGTGTATATATATACATTACGACCGGTTTTAGAACATTCCCTAAATAGACAAATAAAAATATAACCGCCAGTTATGACGCCATTTTATTTTACATTCCAAATACATAAGAATACAAGCTTTAGTGGAATGTTTTTCCAAACACTCATAATGAGCAGAGACACTAAAATCGAGCTATTAAAGAGTTATGTTACAAGCAGAAATGTAAAGATATCAAATTTGATCAATTTTTAGTTTTCTTTAAACAGATCCTGTGAATTAGTATCCGGCAAATATTTGATACTTTAGGTATTTTAAAGTTTTTAACATTTATGCATACATATGGTAGTCATAAAACATACTTTATTATCATGGTTAAAATAAAAACACATTAGACACCTAGTATGTTTTGTCTGCGTGGATTTATGGTATTCTCTAACGTTTACTAAATATATAAATATATGACTTACGACAAAGAATCACGTATTAACTGCAAACTTATTTAAGAGACACTTTAAAAAAAATAACTTGATATTTAATACTTTCATCAAAATGATATGGATCATATTTTTCATAAGCTACTACATACCACACTATCATGTGATATGTAATAATGTGTAAAACATTTCAGATGGTACAGAAGAGTATATACGAACACTGGAAGTTAAATTTACCTAGGATCTATTTAGCAACAATAAACTAATTTAATCTTAGAAAAATAACTGCTTCCTAAGTATATAACAAAATAGCCTATGATATACATATATATGATATACAGGTCACAAGTTTCCTTCTAGTTAGCCAACAATATAAAACGATTTGTTGTATGTGATTTTTATTCACAACAATGGTTTTGAAACACATTTACTAATGATACTACAAAATCGTGTTTAATTACAATATGGTTTTATAATTATGTAAGTTAAAGGAATATAACATATCTGAATAACTAATGAGTAATTCAGGACCGTAAAAACACACGGCTTAGTCAATAACTCATCGCTGTGTAGCAAAATATTGGTTTTGTTGCAAGACTCTAAAAATTACACCATCTTACTGATATTAATCATACAGATACGATCATACAGAGAAGTTCAATGCATAAAGTAGATCATGTGATTCTTGTAAGCATTTATTGTTCTGCAGAATACAAGGATCACATATGGAAGTGGGACTAGAATCAAAATATAGTCAGCAGCTTTTGGCAAGAACCAAATGCGTTATTAGTTTTGTTCAAAGAATTATACAAATATTTCTAAAGTTTAAAAAAATTATTTTAGGCGGTAAAACATGCCAACGTACTTCATTAGAAATGCAGTGTAATTTTACTAACAAGTTTGTAATGTGTGGAAAAAACATAACTTATAAACCATTTACTTTTTGCTCTCTACTAAATAGTAAAGGATTTAATTGTTACCTATTTGCTCATACACGTTATAGAGATATTACGTTGTTCAATGAACATTAAATCCACGACTGCACATGAAGCCATCAGCTAATGTTTGTGTATACCGTAAGTAAAGTTTACTCTAATATTTCTTTACTGTAACTTAAAGACTTATTTAGAATGTATATTATATGTAGTTCTATTATTTTAATTTTTTATTATACTTATATTATATATCCTGTTTCGCTTTGTTAGCTTAGCATATGGATTTAGGACTAACACAAATCTCCAAAGTTGGACAAATCCGTGAGATATTATTAGGTTTATGATCAAATATATCGTTAACGGTGAGGGTACCTAAATGATGAAATAATGCGTTCTAATCTTTATAAGCAGAACGTAAGAACAGTGTATTTAATTAGCTATAATCATTGCTGGATTCATTTTTATTTTTGATCTAACTAGGTAGCTTGCTCTGATAGGAAGATAATATTAATTACAAGCGGTTTTAAAATAAAAGGACTTCACTGGCACAGCGGATTGTTTGTGGATTTACAGCTCTAGCAACCGGGTTTCGATACCCGTGGTGGGAAGAGCACACATAGCCCATTGTGTAGCTTTATTCTTAACTTCAAACAAAACAAAAATTTAAATTAAAAATGATATTAATCTATTTTGATAAGCAAAAGTCACCCACTTTACTAATCGTTTTATCACTTATTTGTTAGGTGTCTCCCTGAAGAACAAATTCAGATATGCATGTATATGCGTACCAGTGTCGTGAACATTGATGACATCATGAATTTTATTACGTTTCTAAAAATCAGGTAATAATATGAGTTAGTACACTGTTTGGCTCTAAATCATAATGCCAGATTTTCTTATTGATTACGTTTTTTTTCGCATTTAAAATAATAAGTAGACTACAATATATTAGTGGCCTCAACTTTCTTTACAGCTATTCGCGATTTGTTTAAGGGACACATGATTTGATTTAGGATAATTCTGTAATAAATGAAGACTATCTGACATATTAGAAATTGGAGTTTTAAAACAATATACTGAATATAATCAATTCTTCAGCTTATAGAACTGAATCTCGATGAACTACTCTTTCTATTTAGGGAGAAAACTTTTATACGTAACATAGTCCTGATCTTGTAAAAAATATACATATAATGGTAAAAATCTTACTATTGGCTAACTAGAAAGATATTCGAGAACGAAGTCCTGTCTTATAGTGGGTGAGTTATTGGTTGAGTTTATGATATGATTCAGTTAATTATGTCTTTAATTTTTCTACCAAATATACCAAACATCACTGCAATTATTAATATTACTCTTTCTTTACAGTGATTGCATTCGTTTCTACACCCTCTAAGAAAAACATTTGGTACTTTTCAAACTATGTTTTCATTAAAGTTTTGTGTATACGATATTAAAATAATATATTCACATACAAGTGCACTAAGAGAATATTACTAGACGTATTTCCGCAGAGTCCCCGAAAGTGTTCTGTTTCAAGAGTAAATGAACTCCAAATTAAGAGTAACAAATATTTTTATTTCTTGTTTTTGATGTTCGGCCCCCTTTCGGAGAAATAATACGACGCTCTATTGGTGATATAGAAATATTTAAAACATTTAAAAATGGCATATATCAAAATATTTGTTTGCTATTAAGCGCCAAGCTACATGATGGGTTATTTGTGCTCTGCTAACCGCGGGTATCAAAATCCGGTTTTAAGCGTTGAAAGTGTTAAAAGAAAGTGTATTATTGTATGTGATATCTCAAGGGACGACATAGATAATAAAGAAGTGAAACACTTTAAGAATATCACCTGAAGTGTGATCCATTAAGCATAACGAAGTAGTATCAAACAGTAAATTATTTATTACGCTTACAATTAGTAAACCTTTGCTGTTGTTAAACTTATATTAAATTTTTCTTCATTATCCATTCAAGCCGTCTCCAAACATTACTAATAACCATAAATTTAAACAAGGTAAAGAAAAATTTATCTTAATATTAGTTTTCCTCTCTTACTATATAGGCTTTCCATCTTCATAGACAGGACGGATTCTTAGAAAATAGGCATAAGAAAACTTTATAGACATTTTAAAAGAAAAGTTGGCTAATTCACTTTTTTTACTTAATTTGAATATGTTGAATCTGAGTTTGCTGGCTGCCAAGCTGTATTTTAACTCCATAATCTTCAGAAATCTAAAAAAAAACAAAATGGCCGTAATAACGTGGAAAGACCAAACTGCTCCCTTTATATGAACTGATATTGTAATTTTTATGAAGAAATTTGCTTTGAATCTTAAATATGTATAATTCTAGATCACTAAAGAGAACATACGGTCATTTTGATACTTACGAAGTCACTATAGCGGCGGCGAGTTTGTAGTGTTATCTATCCAGTAAATGATGAATTCGTGTCCAGTTGGGTTTCTACGATCTAATAAGTGTGTTTTCAAGTTTTACCATTAAGTGAAAACAACACGCAACTTGAAAGTTTTATATAATAAAAAACAAGTTGACCATAACTAGTTTATAATGGTACAAAAATTCGAAATACTGCAAACATGGACTGCAGAAAAAAGAACCGTTTGTCTGTCATTTTAATGATATTATACCTTACACAAACTCATTACTGAACATTAAGTAACCTTTCGGTGATAACAACAGAAGTATGTTGATCTCAGCTGTTGTTATTCTTGTTGAGGACTTAACATCATAGAGACGTCTTACATCACTAAAGTACAAACATGAGTGCAGAAAAAAACGATTAGCTCATACTTGGCACTAGTGTCGTGGTTATCGAATAGCGTCGATAATTATATTTTTATAATATTATAAAGTTTTTCACTCAAACACTGGGAACAGGAACGCTTGATATGAAATGATAAAATGACACCTGTTGGTGAATGGGACTCACGTGCATAAGGCCTGATGAAAAATACTGGTGAAGCCTGGTCAAAATTAGAAATATTTTGAACACTGTACAATTTGCAACTGAACGTTGCTGCATAAGTCAGGTCACCTTTTCCTACGTTTTGCAGTAGCTCATTGCGTTGTTGTGGCCTTAAATGTACAAAGTAGTGTTAGTCCCACTTAAAGCATGACATTCTTGAGTGCTTTTCAAAACAGCTGCGCCATAGGCCATCTGTTGCACAATGGAGTGAATTAGGATGTATCTCTTCTTTTCAACTGTTAAAACTTTGAGCCAGAGTTTGTACATAGCATCCTATGATAATTGGACAAGAGTATAACCAGGATATCAGTATCACATGCACGAACCATTGTGTCACCTATTTGGTTCTCAACATAGTGGAGAATACTTCTTGTGCCAGCCTCCTCATGCCGTGCTTCAAAATTTGCTGTATTCGCATCCAGATTGGATAATTCCACCATTTTTACGTGGTCGAACCAATCAGTTACGACAATGGTTTTGATGTGTGGGGCTTAGGCAATCAACTACTCATGGTGAAGGGAGGGGGGATCTCCGCTTTCTATTGCCCTTTGGATTTGGCTAGTAACATGGCCACGCCTCTTTCTTATCCTCGCTTTCATTGAGACTTGACAGAGAAAAGAAACAACTAATATTTGTTTCCTAACATAAACAGTAAAATGGATTACCAGTACTATATATTGTACTTCTACTAACATTTATGCTTTATATAATTAGCAGTCAGTCAGCAAATTACGAAAGCTGGAGTGGTTAAAAGTCATCTTATGCAGGAAATATGTTACATGCATGGTGATAATCACTAGGAGTTCACAGTCTCAGCTGCAGTGAACAACATTTTCACGGTCCAAACCCTCTTACTTTTGTTGTAATGAAGGGTTTCAGATTATTTGTTTGAGTAGTATGTTGGGGGGTATAATATTTATCACAAACACGAAGAGGTATCAAGTATGCTATGAAAAGCATCGCCACGCGGAAAGATAAACAACAACAAAAAATGCCCGATTATTTTGAAATTCAACAAAAATAACAATTGCTCAAAATTTAGTATGCGCGGAAATGACTAGACAGTATTATTAAATGGAAGGTCGGGTCTCCAGTAGGTAGTGTCATGGAAAATAACTGATTTTTCTCTTCACTGGCGGCCATTTGAGTTTTAGGATTTTAAAGTCTAAGCAGTCAAAATAGAGCTTGGCAGACAGTAGATTTTGATTCAGCACATTCAAAGTATTTACCAACATTTTTCAAAAAATATTTCTAACATTTTATACAGCCATATGTCTCAGGTTTTCGACCTGTCTATCAGTTTGTGTTTAAAGAGAAAGCTATGTATTTAACACCTGCTAAAATATTCCATTTTTATTAAAACTAGCCTAAGATACTAATTGTTCGACAATATAAAGCATAAGCTTTAATCCTAACAAGTTGCTCATAGTTTATTTCCATTACTACACTATAACAAAACATAAGCATACATAGGAAAAGTTGCTCATGTTCTGATTTCATCCCTACACCACAACAAAATATAAGCTTTAGGCTTGACAAGTTGCTCAGGTTCTGTTTTCATCATTACACGGCAAATAAACGTAAGTTTTAGGTATTACAAGTTAGTGGTATGCTATTTATATCATTGCATGACAACCTTGTAAATTACACCAACCTAATGTCCTTAATTATTTTCTTGCAAAAGCAAACAAGTAAAAAAGCTTGTTTCTTCAAGATGTGGGTGAAACTAGCTTACTACGATATCTATGTAAGAACATAAGATCCTCGCGGTTGGAAGAATTGTAATGTCATGTAAAACTCACATTATTTAGCAGCCTATAAAAGAAAATCATGCAATGTTTACCCGAAAGAAACGTGTTCCATTACACATGTTGAGCAACATATACACATGTTGAACCACATATACACATATAATAATGGAGAAAAGCTGGTTATTTGCACGTCTTGAATCACATGACACAAGACATGGATATGCCGTTTAGTGGAGACTGGTATTTGTATCTCCTATCGATCTAACAAAATAAAACAAAAAGGTCACATTTTCTATCACAAAGTTATACATTATCATACGCTGCTTTTATGGAGAGATATAATTAACTGATTTTCTTTCATCTTATTATGCAATAAAACGAATAATACGCACTTTGTTTTAGAGGCCGTGTTGGCTGTATTTAGAACTTTGCACGTGAAGTCAAGAAAATTAAAAACCTAGTGTATGGGATTAAATAGAGTAAATACAGTGATTATTCATTCTGAAATGATACAAAAGACAGAACTAACACGTGTATACTGTATAGCAAATTGTATATATATATAGTGACAATGAAAAATCCAACTTTCATCAGATGTACAGGTTGAATGTTAGTTGAAGCTCAGTAAACCGGTAGGAAGTAAATGAATAAATTAATATAACGAATGCACGGACGTAACTTTATAAAGATTATTTTTAAACGTTTCGTGTTTGGTTATCCTAGAATTATCTTGCTTTAAATTTAGATTAGCGAACTCTCTTTTCAATGAAGAAACAAAAACAAACGTTGTTCACATTGGAATTAAAATACGCATATGTAATAACTGTCATGATAAATACACCAACAAATTAAATTAAATTTGAATATATAACGTTCCTGACTTAGACCTATATAAGGTAATTAGGATCACGATCGGTGTACATCAAATGTTTTAAAATATTCTAAACAGTTGTTATATGTTTTATTTGTTTATGCATTGTTAACTTTCCATTTCATGAGATGTATTAGCTTTTCCCTCTTGTATGTATGTATATATATTGAGAAACATTACAATGAAGCACTTATATATTTTTTACTTTAGCGTAAATTTTCCCCACAATGGCAACAGTAATTCCACATTTTTCTATTTCTGACCGTGTATAAACATATAGTATTAATCATAAATATGCAGTTACAAAATGAGAACTTTACATCAACACGTGTAAGTGGGCGAAAGTTGTGAGAAAATACAAAAATATGAATGGAAAATATCGTAAAATGTAATCCAAAAACGCGCAAATACAAGACATCTCGAAACAAAATGTCCAAAACCTATTTAGTCGTCAGTGGTGCATGACTGCGTACTAGCATTCAAATAACGTTGAAGATAATTTGTTTATTCAATTATACACCAACGCGGGTAACAATTTGCTTTCAACAATGAAGACATTTGAAACTATTAGAGAGCCTTATTGAATTCATAATGCTTTGAACCAAACTACACGTTCAAACTACCTGCAGCCAATTATTGGAAGGTAGTTGCCCAATAATAAAATCAAATAAAGAATAAAAAACTTAACTACACTCCACAGGTAAAACTAATTAAATCAGAATGCTAATATTAGAGAATTAATGTATAAGATACGAAAAATGAAAAAAAATCAATAATAAAAAATAAAACTGAATAAATAAAAAGCATTTTTCAATAAGTAAGATTTGTTTTGGTAACAGGTTGTTTAGATCACTGGTGTGATTATTAAGACAAAAAAAACAGTGGTTTAGCTTATGAATCTTTGTCTTAAGCTACAGTTCCCCATATTTTTACCTTTTTAGGCCTGAATTTGTTATAGTTTTTGTTTTGGAATTTAACAATAATAGCACTGTTAATTTTAAGAATAGTAACAGCACCTAAAGGAAATATAGTGTCACTTGACAACAAAAATACGTGTAACTTTAGTTTATAAAATATTACCAGTTAAGCAGATGTATATCATTTTGTGGAGTATCCCATAACTTGAAAGTTGGCGGTGGATGCCGGTGTCTATCTTCTTCCTTTCTAGTATATCAGTTTAAAATTAGAGACAACTATACATGATATTCTAAGTTAAAATTATTATAAGTTTCATCCAGTTTAATTGTCTTGATATAATGCATAGTTGTTCTTTTGGGTACTATAGTTAGTTTGTTGCGTTTAAAAAAAAAACTCAAAATAAAAACAAACAATTATTTAATTAGAAAACCTTATATACATATGGAGCAGAAAAAAATCATTAGGAAAATAGGAGCGGTTGGTCTAACAAGTTAATTTAAAGTTCAATTTAACTTTGGTATGATTTTTATGCCATCCACTGGGGTTTACAATGTTAAGGTTTAGAATTCGATCTTTGCGATACAAAGCGCAAATAGCAACGGAGTTAGAGAAGTTAACGTTCAGCTAGTTTTAAAACAACAACAACAACAACAAAAATACTGGTAACTGATCTGTAAAAATTATATAAAGATGAATTAACTGCTTTTATAACTCAGTGACGCTAATATTAAACTAAACCTAAATCTAACAAGCGTAGGTAGTTCATTTAGAAGAATATCTGTATAATTCACTGCAAATGTAAACAGTCATTTTATGCAAGACAGAACAAAATTAAACAGACAATATATATGAGACAATGTAACAATACAGAATAAAAACTCAGTTACATGTTCATAAAATAGATCATAAAAGCAATCAAACAGCGAGTATAATATAGTATACAGTTTAACAGTTGCTGGGAAGAAGTCAATTATATAGCTAAAAGTAAGTAAATTCGTACAGTGTTTAATAAAGAATCAACTTATATAATTCAAGATCTAGTTAATCTGTTATTATCGTTAAAAGAGTTTACAACTAAGCAGAGAATTCACACCAACAGGACATAGTAATACCCTCAGCTCAAACATTATCATGTAGTTAAACAGCCAGTACATTTCTAATACTAGATTGTTAAAAGTGACTATTGAAAAACGATATAACCCCTAGCTAAAAACTAATACTCTATGAGTATATAACAAAACCCTAACGATTGTATAATACTGAGAAACTCTATAACATAAAACTAGCACTCTAGGATTGTGTAATAAGTGCCTATATTATAGGTATATGTAACGTAGTACTAATATTATAGGAATATATATAACCTAAGTTTGATATTCTAGACATATATATGAAACATGACAGACTGAAAACAACATATCTAAATTGACACTTGGAGTATGTATAGTAGCAGTAAGTGTCTAGAAATATATTATATATTATATATATAATATATTGCTAATGCTCTAGAGATATACAAAGTTATGTTAAAACTCTAAGAACTTATAATGTAGACAGTGTACTCTTGGAATATGTAATGAGTGCTCATACTTAGGAATATACATATATATCTTCGTGTACACATTGCAGGAATATATAACGTAATGCTAATGTTCTGCAAATATCTGATGCAGTCCTCAGACTAGAAATATATAACTTAGATCTATCACTTGGAATGAGTAAACCAGCACTAAAAATTTAACAATATGTAACGCGTTGCAAACGTTTTTAAAGTATGTAACATTGTGTGAACATTAAGAACGTATTAAATAGTGCTAATGCTTTATGAATATATGATGCAATGATATTTTTCTAGAAATACTTAAGGTATAGCTTCAGGAACTTATTTCGCAACGTTAAGACTTTAATAATATATCATGTAACACTAACTCATTAGGAAGTAAAAAAGTGTAGAAAATCTAGAAGAACGCAAAGTATTATTAGCACGCCTATAATATATAATGTAATGATAACATTTTATATTCTACAAAGTTAACTTAATCTTTGAATTGTATGAAACTATATATTTTAGCATAGCAAAGTTTAATACATTAAAAATTTAAACCGTCAGTAATGTATAATTACTATAACTGTAAGACAGTCTTAATAAAACCAACCTACCTTCTGGTGATAAAATCTGAGTAACACGAGGTGACTGGGTGAAACCTATGTTTTCATTCCTGTTCCACACTCCCATAGCTTCAGTGGTTGTCAGAATTTCCGGACTCTTGCTTGAACCTGCAGAAGGACTCTAGCGCCACGAGTGGACTACAAGGAAACAACCCTTATCGACGAGAAATAGGTAAATTATGAGAAACACTGGCGGATGCCACAGGTTAATTTGACATGGAAATGACTATCACTTGAATTGATCTCTTGGCTCGGGCTACGTTTTCGTGACGTAGCTAACTGCGTTGGTTGAAAGCGACCGAAAATTGAAACATTTTGCAACAGTAGGTTGAGTTGACAAATAGCTGGCAACTAGTTGCATAGTCTCGTTAACCAAATTTATGTCTATAACAATGCTTTACAGACTAGTACTTGTAGATGCTTTTGATACATTACGTTTTAAGTTTTTCGTTTAGCAAAATCTCAATTTTTTAACTTTTAAGACAATTCATAAAAATCTAATAACATTTATCATACGTTCTATTAGGTTATTAAACACATTAATCTATAATTTTCTACTCCTAATTTGCAGGCAAAATGGCATATGAATGAACTGATAAAATGGCTTAGGTATGTTATATCACCTAGATTTCTTGCTATTGAACCAAAATTTCTTAAGAAAACATACTGTTTAGGGCACTTGACTTGCAATCTGAGGGTCACGGGTTCGAATCCTCGTCCCACCAAACATGCTCGCCCTTTTAGTCGTGGGGCATTATAATGTGAAGGTCAATCCCACTATTCGTTGATAAAAGAGTAACCAAAGAGTTGGCGGTGGGAGGTGATGACTAGCTGCCTTCCCTTTAGTCTTTCACTGCTAAATTAGTGACGGATAGCGCAGATAGCCCTCGTGTAGCTTTGTGTGAAATAAAAAACAAACAAACAGAAAACATACATTTACATAACTAAAAAAATAGCCATTTGATTAGAAATACAACTATTTTAACTAATTCAGCTAAACCTCTATTTTATTTAAGGAAAACTCGTTTCGTTATTATATCTTAAAACTTTATCTAACGCTGGATTTATGTTTCTTGAAAATATGTCAAATCAAACAACTTCGAGAAATCTATAACACAACTTTACTAGAACACGAAGTGTTTATTAGTCATAGTATATTTCATGATAAATATTTAAAAAAATATAACCACGGGAGAACAAATACTGTTTCTTTTGTCATCCTTTTTGCTCTGGCCTGTTATCTAAGTGTGAGTGTCTATTGCATACAAGCCAATGGGATAAAATTATTTTACTGTCTTCTTCAGAAGCAATAAAATATTAAATCGGAAATATGCAAAAAGGTTCAAAGCTCACTAGTATTTTACAGCATACAATCGGTGCTAAATCGTTCGTGGTGAATACCATCATTTCTTTGAATATTTTACCTTGTTTCCATGTTCCTATATTATACATGGTGGCCATAAATAAGTTTAATGAGGTATTTCCAACTCACTTACTTCTTGACAACAAAGGATATGCGATGTGGGAAATAATCAAAGAACAAGAGTATTCCCGCAAGCCTGCAGACATTAAAGCGACGAAAACTTACACTCAAGAGGAATTTTCAAATTTTAATGCACAATTTGTTTATAGAATAAACATATTAACAAAAGAAACCAATCGTTCACCAATTAAAAATATATTGTAGTTTATAACGATACTTTTATAGATTCCAAAACAAAATAGAAACCACAAAGGACAAAGAGACAAACGTTTTTCTGTTAGTGAGGATGAATGATGTAAAAAGTTAAGGCAATTTAGTAAACACAGAGAAACAGGGAACAACATTACTCAAAACGATAAAACATTTAGTATCAGATAATAAAACCTAGCACGACAATATACATCTGAGCTCGATAATGATGAGAAAGAGATTTGTTAATAAGGAAAACATATAGATAAAATGGTGTAATTTTTCAAGAGAAGATTGCTTAACTTGCTCTCAAATAGAATTAATGACAAACAGTTGGAAAACGTTTCTGTTCAATGGTTTAAGTGGTGACATAAAATGGAGTAAAGAAGTTCAATTTCAGAAATGGTAAATTCTAACCACAAACTCCTGGTGAAAAGAAGATCCGAAGATTAGTTTTGGATAACTGGATAATCAGTTAGGCTCGCTAAATGCAAAACTTTAAAGGTATGATTACTTTAACAATGTTTTTCCAAATTAATTATCAATTTATTCTTTTATAGATGATTTAGCAAAGTCTATATGATGAACAAAGAAAGGTGAAATAGGCAGCAACTGCCTAATACAGCGTGCCACTTGTATTGGAGGATTAGTACATAAAAGTAGCACTGATGGATAAGGACGACGTGTGGGAAGATGAAGAATATATTTCGCAACAATCTTATCACCAACAAGAGTGCGGAGATTAGAAGCTCAGAGAAAGACTTATATGATAAAAAAGTAAAAGGCCAGGAAAAAATTCAAACGTTCCTCACTCAATAGGCTGGGACTAGAAGATTCCACATTTCAAGGCAAGCTAGGCATCAAATAGGTTATAGAATGAAAGTTAATGGAAAGCAAAGGCTTCTGCGTGACGGAAGTAAAGGATAGGTTTTAAGAATACACTAAACAAAACGTATAGTAAAAGAAAGCAAAGAGACAGTCTTTCATTTATAGTACTCCAAGAAGGCACAAATTAAAGATATGTTAATATTAAAAGTTATTGAAACAATATAATACTGCAATGAAGTTGGTTAAACATAATCTACTCTATATGTATATAATTGAAAAGTGTTAGCTAATTGTTAATATCTTTTCTCCACCAACATGCAAGTTTCAGTGAAGAAAATGTAAAGTAGAGAAAGGCCTAACATATTATTTTATTCACTAATCCACTGCAACAGACTAGTTTTAAGTTTGTGAAAATGTTTCATGTAAGACCGAAAGTTCAAATGTTAAAAGTTGGTAAACAAAACCTGAAATTGGAAAGAAATTCGATTTCGTTGAAACAGAATGTTTGGCTGTTAAATGTACACTTTTCGAAATAATTAATTTATATTCGGAATTGTCTATATTCAAGTTATGACAAAGCACAACTATTTTTATTATGTAATGTCAATGACAGATCTGAGTTCATGTTTATGTAAAACAAATGTCAGATGGCCTGTCATATCATCTGACTTCCAAATTGCAGTTGCATAGAAAATGGAAGAATGTGTTCTCAGTTAACAGTTTGAACAACAGCTGAGTGTGTAAATAGATCAGGTTGATAGTTTCAATATCATAATAAACACATTGTGCTCGAGATACTGAGAGCAATAGATTGGTTAGAAGCTAATCAAACACAACAAGTCTTTGCAAAATGGCTTTAAGTCTTCCAAAATGTGGTAAGCAGGACGTAGACACGCTTTCAGACCATCAATACATTTAGCTGGAGACATGAACAGGGTAGACCATTGTTGTGTATCAAAGAAACCCTCGCACCTCAGCTCCTGAACTGAATCAGCATTGCAGAGCAATTAGTGGCCGACAAATCAGTATACAAACGATTAGAAACAGGTTTAAGGTTGACTTTCTTTCTAAACAACAATGGTGTGGTTCCTCTATAGGGGTTGGCTAAATGACATGTGAGCGAATGTCTTACCCATAGCTAAACCAGGTTTCAAACTGTAGACTGCTATGAGACAAGTACATATTTTAAGAGTGCCCAGAACCATTTACAACCCAAGTTTCACGAATGAAAGTCACATGTATGGAGTTGATGGAATACATGTTTAAGGTGCTATGGTATGACACTTTGAATGTAGTTGATCAGAACCTTTTTTGATAAGTGATAACATTCATCAGGTTCAACTTTTCAACATGTTTATGGAAGAATAGAGTATCAAGTGAATTGACTGGATAGCATGTTTACTGGACTTTAATCTGATGGATGCTCTAAGAAGACGTTTGGCAGCATGTGATTCACCACTAAGTAATGTTGATCAATGAGAAGTAACTGTAATAGAAGGGTCAGCCATAAGTTCTTAGCATCTCATTGATTCATAACCTTGCTTTAGTGTTTGAAGTGGTTATACATTTTATCAACCCATGTTTTCTTATCACTTCCGGAGCTGCAAAGAGAGTAGTATCAAGAGAGTATTTATGAGCATGGACTACACTGGAAGATATTTTCATATAAAATCACACGACTGATTACCTGGCACATATTTTGTATAAAAATAGAGTTAGAGACCGCATTGACATTTTTAATAACATTAGTTGTGCCATTTATTATTAGAACCATAGAGCCATCGTTCAGATGAAAGGAGAGTTTCAATAGCCAAATCATTCATGTGAAATTATTTAATGACATTATAGTGCAGTAAAACGGAAATTTCATATTTTAGTCCAGTATTGATTTACCACCAGAAAACGTTGGAGAGAGAGAAGCACTTAGGTGTAAGGCTTTAACTTTGCTTCCAACAGAAGATATCGTTGACATTTATATCCTACGAAATACCTTAGAAAAGGTGGGTGTTTACATTAGAAGATACAATTTTGAAAAGAGTTAGACAAAATTTACGGTACCCTGAAAAATCAGGAGAGTATAAACTAAAGCCAGATCGGCTATTTCTAGTTTACAGCAAAATAAAGATACCTGGACAACAGTTATAAAATCATATCCAAAAAACTTAAGAAAAACATTATACACAGTAGACAGTAAATTAGTACAGAATTAAATATTTATTCTTAATCCTAAATAGACATAGACTTATCATCAGTTATACTTCAAAACCTCTTAGAAGATGCACAATTATCCAAATATACCAACCTCTTTTCTTGGAAGATAAATTCTACTACTCTACCATTTGTATCTGCATAATTTCAGTTATATATATATATAAAAAAGATGTTAAACCCCAAATAAAATAAATAGTTCTAAACTGTAGTGAAAATAACTTAAATATTCTACTCTAACACGTTTACAAGGGTATTAAATGTATAAAAAAATCTCATGAAACATTCTAAAAAGTAGAACATCTTCACAGTACACTAAAAGAGGAATATTCAGAACTTTTAAAGAAAAATACATCTGGACGAAATACAAAATATACGCTATCTCGTTGATGATTACACTAATCCAACTGCAATTATATGTATCCATAAAAAGAGTGGGGGATTGTAAACAAGTTTTACAGATAACTACTAAGTTATGTTTATCTCTGGCAACATATTGTATAATCTCTTGATAGTAAGAAAGCAGTAGCTATTTGTCACAGTGAAATAGCTTAAACAGACCAATGGTCATCCTGAGGAAAAATGATATTAGGTATTCAAGCTGCCTTTGTCAAAATATTTATTCTCTTATAAGTTTTCAAGATTTTATGGGAATCGTTCATAATTTCACTCACAAACAACAACAACAACAACAACAAAATATGATATTGGTATTTGAGGTTGTTAGAGTTTGAATATATAGAATGATACTGGATCAGCAACTACTTATGTCTAACTACCAACTTATGAAAAAAGGTGAATTCACCATAGAATGGGCGTCCATCACTCAGCTTACGCTTCTATGTGATTTGGACAACTGCATAAGAATGTAAAGAGATAGTTTATGTTTTTAGCAAATCTATTGACCGCAACTAGACACTACTTTATTATAAATGGTAAACAGAGTATCTCCACACTTCACAATAATGTGTGAAAAGAAAAGAACTTTGTAACACTGAAGACGATTTGAAGTATAAAAAGGGCGTTAAAAGTTTATAGTAATAGCGAAAGGTAACACAATTATTACAAAGATAACGACTATGTCTTATTGACCAATTGGATCCTTTTACATTTTTGGCACGCTCTTTGTTCATTTCAGCTACTTTATTGTGTGACGGTATTATAAAACCCATATCACTTCATTCTACAATTAGGATGATATACCAAACTGTTCCTCAAAAAATAAAAATAAATAAACAAATAAAAATAAGTAAAAACTGTTCCTTTTTCCTACACGCTATCACTATTCCACTATCTTTTAATCTAAGAACTTTCAAAATGTTGCTTATCGGAGTTAAATTTTTTAGGGTTTTAGGCAGAAATAAATGAACCTGTCTTAAAAATAGCAACGCATTTCTCAACATTATGATTAGTATATATGTGCAATTACGCCTAAAGTGTCTCATGTTCAATAGGGAACATTTATAATTTCGCCCTTCAACCAACAAAGGAATGAGTTTGATCCATAAAAATGTTGATAATTTAAACTAATTTGTCCATATACTGTATTAGAAAAAAGCTAGAAAGAAAAAAAATAGACAACCAGTGCAATGAAAAACAAACCTGAAATCTTGCAAGGTCAATGTTAGTGATAAATTAGTTAAATAAAAATGAAATCAAAGTAAAGATGTTGCTCTATAAAAGAAGAAGAAGAAAAAAATACCCACCATAATCTACACTTTGTTGGACCACCTCTTCCAACTTTTTCGAAGCAAGTCCTTTATTTGTTCGATACCAGATAAAATATGTCAATAGGTGTGTTAAAACCTTGAAAAATATGGCGTGTATTTAATAATTAAAAGCAAGAAAAATATACATATATGAGATCATATATTATACAAAAGAATAATCAAAATATTTTCGGTTTTTTCCAGTCCATCCTAGTGACTAACTATGAGACTAATTAGAAGGTATATGAGAATAAATAGAAAAAGAATAAATATATGGCGGTAAAATTTATTAGACGATAGGTTAACCTAAACTATTAGATATGTTAAACATTTCTGTCATAAAATTAAACTAAAGAAACTTATGAAAGTATGCTCTATCAGTCGAACCAGATGGACACAAGAATGTAGAGTAAGCTACAAGAACTTTAACCAGGTCCAAAACACCATATACAAATATATATAAGTTTCAGAACTTTAAGGAAATTCTTATAGCAAAACCAGACGTGTAAGCTACAACAACTTTAACCAGGTCCAAAACACCATATACAAATATATATAAGTTTCAGAACTTTAAGGAAATTCTTATAGCAAAACCAGACGTACATAGATGACTAAAACTTAAGATTTTATTCTTAATTTGCAAGCAGTCGAAGTATAATTTTGTAAAGATATGTTAATATTAAAAGTTATTGAAACAATATAATACTGCAATGAAGCTGGTTAAACATAATCTACTCTATATGTATATAATTGAAAAGTGTTAGCTAATTGTTAATATCTTTTCTCCACCAACACGCAAGTTTCAGTGAAGAAAATGTAAAATAGAGAGAGGCCTTACATATTATTTTATTCACTAATCCACTGCAACAGACTAGTTTCGCCGAATTCACGTCTCATTAGTGCTGCTTGGAAGAGAGAACCAAATAAATAATGCAGGCCTTGTATATTAATGGCATGTCAGTAATTTTTGTTTACATGTATAGATTACACATCTAATCCAAATACTGTTAATTGATCATTTATATGGGATAAGTTTTAAAATAAGAGTTTTCGTACCAAGTGTACCTTTCGCAGTTTCTTTCATAAAACTAAATTGTAATTTTATTTTGCAGACTCATTGAGTCTTATCACTGATTGGGACTCTCGCAAGGTGGTCAAGAACTTAAGAAGATTATCCTCAAATATTACACCCATTAAAAAAAAGAGAGACATGAAGATAAAAAAATGTCTTATCTTACCTTCAATGATTGTATTATATTCACGAAACGGATCGTAAATCCCATACCACAATGAACTGAGTATACTGCAGTTTCGAGTTGTTATAGAAAGTGTTATCCAAATTAACTCTATATAATAAGAACTGATATATTTGGGAAGCATAGAACTCATCTGATCGTATGGGATTTGTTATCCAGTATGGGTATATACGTTTCATATTTCAAGTAATACTGTAGCCAAGTTAATAAACACCCAATGATAAATCTAGTTGAATAACCTTTTTAATATTGAAAAGAGTAAAATGTTGTGTATGTATAAATATTCTCTATATTCAGTTTACCTTTTTGGTTGTTTTAAAAAGTGAAATACATTTTAATTTGAGAAAGTAGCGGATGAAAAACAAAAAAAAATAATAATTTTCATCGAGGACTGCTGTAATGAGTCTCTTGAGGTAATAAGATGTATGAACATGGCATACATCAGATCTAAAATTTCCATTACGAATGAGGATGTTTTTTTCAATGTCAGCTCTTTTATACACATTAACATCTATAAGCTTAAATATTCCATACATTCTTAAGTCTAAAAAAATTGAATTCGTAGAATGTATATGAAATATATGATATCATAGTAAACACTTTGATTTAAGTTTTGAAGTCTTAGATGTATATTATTGATAGTTGGTATAGCAAAACAAATATTGAAAATTTATTTGTTATAGAATAAAGCCACATTGGGCTATCTTATATGTCCACTGCGAGGGGTCGAACTTCGGATTTTAGCATTGTTAGTCCGTAATCTTACTGCTTTCCCACCACCGAGGGACGACGTTGAAACTTATTACAATACAAAATATTTTATTTGAATGAACTACTCTGTATTGATGCCCTATAAATAATTTAAACTATGTATGTCAATCAGTTATAGTTAGGCAGAATAAAAACTTTAAATCTATACTTATGCATGAAAATGAGGTTAAATACATCTCGTCTAATTATACGTTGCCGTTGCACAGCTAAAAGTTTCACACATCTTTAAGAAATTGAAAATAGAAAACGCTAGGTAAATTTTTTGAATGATTCAGCAGAGGACGAAATAATCACTTTTAGTCAATAAACTAAGATAAAACTAGTAGCTTTTAATTATATGTAGCTTAAACTGAGGATAATTCATTATGGAAAATATTGCCATATAAAAATCTTTAAGTACTAGTTATTAACGAGTGTTTGAGAACACGGCTTACGTTGAACTTGTAATGAACTTTAAAGGGGCTTTAGCACTATTTTTATGTTGACAAATTAACCAAAATGTTAGTGTTTTTCTTGAACGCTTTAACCATGTTGAGTAATACATTTCCTGTCCTGTTGATGATGGTAGAAAAACATTTAAGCAGTTACACTGTAGGAATAGTAAAAGTAAAACAAAACAAGTATATATAATTCTTATACATTTCCTGTCTTGTTGATAATGGTACAAAAACATTTAAGCAGTTACACTGTAGGAATAGTAAAAGTAAAACAAAACAAGTATATATAATTCTTGTACATTTCCTGTCTTGTTGATAATGGTACAAAAACATTTAAGCAGTTACACTGTAGGAATAGTAAAAGTAAAACAAAGCAAGTATATATAATTCTTATACATTTCCTGTTGATGATGGTACAAAAATATTTAAATAGTTACACTGAAGGAATAGAAAACTATTGTATATAATTATTTTTCTCTGAAGGTTGCATATTTAGCACTTTCTAACAATAAACTGTGAAAGATACCAAGATCAGTAGACACTATTTGATTAAATAATCATAATAAGTTCAAATGATTTGGTTACTCAGCTGTTGATTTTGCTTCACAAAGAAGCAAACTTTGCCGCTTAACACGAAGGAATTTTCAAAGTGATTTATGCAGGTTATCCTTAAATTTCAACGTACTGCTTAATTTAATATGTTTTCCTATAAAATAATGTTTTGCAGCTTCTACAAATTAGCTATTAATTTCAAAAGCTAAATTATTATGAAGCTTTCTCTTTTCCTGTCTTACTTTCATAACTATTATTGAAGCTTAAGTTTTCTTTCATGGGTTTTAAACTATAATTTTACCACTCGATCAGGAGGAAGCAGGTTACCCACGTTAAAAGATTCCTTGCATGTGTATTGAAAAAGTGTGACATGTGATTAGACTGCTCATTGTTTCAGCTAGCTAAAAAAAAAAAAGGTTGTTTCAGCAAAACCGTTCTGAGGCCCTGGAAATGGTATCAAATCGATAAGTAGTTTCTGCTGGAAAAAACTAGAGCGCTAAGTTATCTCCTTTTCAGCTATAAAACATCTATGTCTGACGTGAAACCTTAAATAGTTTTTGTTGGTTCTTTTACTGAATCGTGACTAGAAGATTAAACATTTGGTGGTGTTCTTTGAATATAACAAAGCAAACACTGACACATTAAGATGCAAGTTATTTTACTTGATTTTTTCTAAATGCATCCATAAAAACGAAATACTTTCAATAAATACTTAGCATTCTTAAATTTGGTTCTTTCAATCTTTAAAATTCAAACATTTTTCAAACCACGTGGGGACGTTTGAACTTAAGCAAGGACTGAAATATTGTTAGATTATTATTATCTAGTACAACACACTGACGTAGAACCTGAGAATTGTCGCTGAATCAGAGCTGTAAGTAAAGAGTTGATAACAAGTTTCAGATAATGTGGATTACTTAATAGCAATTTTCTTTTTCTCTATATGTCCGACAATTTCTTTCAAAGCCACACAATAAGTTAACTGCGCTCTGTCCACCGCGGGGAATCGAAGCCCGGATTTTAGTATTGTAAGTCCGTAGACTTCCCGCTAACCAACTATAGGACAAACAAATTGAACATTAGGCATAAGTGTGAACAATAAAAATACCAAGTGCAATAACTGCTATAGTTCTGAGTAGATAATAAAAATATGTTTTACAGAAACTAAACAACTTTTGCAATGTATTAAATGAATGTCCAATGTTCGGTTACTTAAAACAAGCTTACTTCCTGTCAAACCATAAACTGTTATATTCAACAAACTTACTTCCTGCCAAACTGTCCACTGCTATATTCAACAAAATTACTGCTTCTCAAACAGTTAATTGCTATATTTAACAAACTTACTGCGTGTTAAACTTTCAACTGCTGTATCCAACAAATTTACTGCCTGTTAAAATGTCAACTGCTATATTTAACAAACGTTTTGCCTGTCATACCCTCAACTGCTGTATTTAATAGCTTTATTGCCTGTTAAATTCTCACTGCTATACTCAACTCAATAGCCTTTCTGTATGCCAAACCATCAACTGCTATATTCAACAAGTGTATTGCGTGTAAAACCATTAATTGATATGTTTAACATAGTTATTGTTTGTCAAACAATCAATGGTTACATTAAACAAAACTATGTGTCCAACCATCAACTGCTGTATTCAAAAAAGCTACGGTATTAAGCACTTAGCTATTATACTCAAAATTATTGTGCGTCCAATCTTCAGCTGTAAACTCCCGTTTTAGTATAAATCCTTCGTGTGTCACCAAACAAGGAACTATAACGTTATGTGTATGCGTCAACAAACTCTCTACTCGTACAGTAATCAACAATACATTGCAAGTGTGTCTAAACTTTACGTTTAGCTTATTGGCTTAGCATACTAGTTCATTTCTGAAAGGTTTAATATATGCATTTTTATTCAGGTTCATGTATAGATAAAGTTTCCACTCTAATTCTTTTAAATCTTCTAAACTTTGCATTATTTAGAGTGTTTATCAAACATTTATTGGCTGCGGTTTTGTATCGTAACTTGGCATTGACAAACAACCGTGATACAAAAACAGTTTCATCGTTACAATTATAGGGTAAATATCAGTGTTATGACTATCATAGCTACACTGGAACTGACTCAGAGAGAGTACTGAGATAATTCCAACTACCAAAGTGCAATTCTAATGCAATCATAAATAGTACCATGATACAGAAATTTTGTGATCTAGCTTTTTCACGGCACAGACATTTTGTGAGTTAGAATTACAATGGTACAGAAATTTTACAACTTCGTATTATATCGTTTTACAGAATTTTTTAAACTTATAATTACCGTGGTACATATAATTACTGTTAATAAGAATTTTTGTGAATCATAATTAATTTAATGTTCAACATAATCAATTCTATAGATGTTTTTGTGAGTGTAAGCAGCAGTATTATTATAGTTCCAAAATGTTTTGATCGTCATCATATCTGTGATACAAAAGTAATCATCAGCATTATCATGGTACAGAGGGCTTAGATCTAATGTAGTCATCAGCATTACTATAGTACAGGATCTAATAATAATCTAATAATCTAATCTAATGTAATAATCAGAATCACCGTGATACTTCATTTACGCATCTAAAGCATTTATCAACATTTCCATAAGCATGGCTCTTGACACGCTGAGATTATCAACTTTACATTGCTACATATATTAATGGCTATTAACATTTTACAGCTTAAATTTGATCACTAGCATTATTGCCATGTTGAAGAGCTAGTCTCAGGTATTGCTAGAACTCGGATCCAATGAGTTCATCATAGATTACACGTTGAAGATCCAATGTAAACATGGGCATTGGTATGGTAAATATTCTTTCTGGTTATTCGTTTTTACCATTCACCAACTTTTTGTGATCATGAACATTTTCTAGGTAATAAGACAGAATGTAAGAGTAAGCATTTTTTTTTGTGAGGCAACATACACTACTTTGGTTAGTTTCATTAATATTGTTGGTTATAATTTTAAAAAATACTTCTGAATATTATTGTTATTTATTGTTACACCTCTGGAGATAACTTTGCATTGTTCTCTTACCATATGGGTTTAAGACTAATCTATGTCTCCTAAGCTGCCCGAAATTCATGAGATATTATTGAGTTTACTGCTGGAAATATCATGAATAACGAATGTTCCCAATCGATATTGGTATTTTCAACTTGAACTGCATCATATGCGCACTTAGGCTAAGCAGCTAAGTCAGCGACCCCTTCTGTTAATAGTACCCGCTACCATAAAGGCTATGTCCGATTTTGAAACGAAAAATGACTGTTATACTTATAGCACAGACACAACTGAAAATGGCAAAACTTGCTCAGCAGAATCACAATGCGAATCTAAGGATGTTTCGATCCGCAACTTGGCGTGCTAACCACTGGGCTACACCCAAACCGGTAACCAATTAATGAAGCAGTGCATTTTAACCATTACAGTTTTTGTTTTTTATTCATTGTGATGGTTCATTACGCTGTACACTTCTAAATAGTGAGATTACTACGTAAAATAGGCTTAATTAGTTTGTAGGTTACTTTGTTTTCTGATATATAAAGCTAGTTTACTTTTGCTCAGATGTTATTGTCCAGGTGTACTGTAATCGTCAGTATCACCATGTTCTCGTATCTTGTGATAATCATTTTCATGGTAGAGAATGTGATTAGCAGCACTGTTATGGTATTGACTTATTTTAATCATCAGCATATTAACTGTGCAAACTTATTTGAATTATCATCATTACCTTGGTACAAATGTATTAGGATCTTTAACATTAAGATAGTTGAGTCTGTTCTATTTGTATAATCAATGTTACCATGACACATTTTTCTTGTGTTCATCAATACGTCTATTTAAATCTTCAGAGTTCAAATATTTGCCTCATGAGCATCACCATTATAATGTTATTTTCATTAATGTGATTATGGTACACATGTTTTATGAGTATTGACATCACCATTGTAGAGATGTTCTGTGATCAGTAGACATACCACGATGAATATAATTACTATTGTGATCATTAGTGCTACCCTGGTACATGTTTACTGTAATAATTATCGCAATGCAGGTTTTGTTTACTTCAAATGGTTGGACAGATATTGTTTAAATTAGTTTCTGAGAGTTACGTATACAATATGTTGCCTACGACCAGTCTCTGATTACCATGATTACGCGTTATTACCATACAACCAAGCTTCATTGTAAGAAACTTCTGCGGAGAGTGTCGAAGTCGTACTTAGATAACTCATCTTGACAAGCTTCTTAAAGACACTCCACGTGGATGTCGGCTTTTAGAATAACGTTTAAGCAGACCGAAGGCATAAAGATTTATAGAACGTGCATTGGGAATTTTACGAGCATATGGGTAAACAGGATTACTGTGATTCCCGTTTCTTTGAAAATCTTGCTTATGAAAATAGCCGTGGATTTTGGAAGCTTGTGAAATTTTGGCTCGTGAAATCTGTCAATTCTAATGTTTGCTTTTTATCTTGTAAACGGCATCAGCCTAGCTTCAACACAATCTTTTCTTTTGTGGGGGGGGGGGCTGAAGGATTATGTTTTATAATCACTGTCTTCATTTTGCAGTTGAAGACTTTGCTCCGAATTGGACTGCAGCGTGGTCTCGAAAACTGTTGCTGTCCTAAATGTTCTGCTGTGCAAGTGTTTCATAGGGAACAATGAAGGCTCTTCTCTTCGAAATGCAACGTCCTTTGTCTCTAAAATATTGTACCCTTTGATCCTACGCCATTTAACAATCTTGCTATATTAAGATTTATCTTCGGAAAAGTTATTTTATATTCCTCTACTTGAAAAGCTACACGTTGCAGTAGGACACTACAGAATGATTGAGAATTCACTGTAAACTACACATGTCTTTCTATTTACGTTATTAACACCGTACTGTATATCACGTACATACTTGGCACAATCTGTGACATGATATTTGAAATTGAAAGGTAAAGAACCTTAGAGAAGAGTTATCGTAGTAATTCAAAGATAGTAACTTTTTGTCGTCAGCGTGGATTTAAAATATAAGGCATGTTTAGGGTCTAAAAATTAAACATATATATTTTTTATTCAATGCCATCTATCCATATAAAGAAGGAATGGATGACTGCTTAGGAGCTGTTTAAAAGTATGCCAGTACATTATCAGCTTATAGATTTTTACTGGACAAATCTTCAGTCTCAGTTTATTGCTATTTACACATTAGATAGCAAAAAACCTTATAATCTTAGTAAAACCTTGTTCATAGCTTTAGTGAATAATTTTTACCCACAGAAACAAACACTTCCTTAATAACGAATGTTTCTAATTGGTATAGGCGTTTTCAAATTGAACATCACCTTATGCGCACTTAAGCTAAATTACCAGGTCAAAGACCCCTTCTGACCAGATTGACCAGATGGAAGGCAGCCAGTTAACAGTAAGCGCCACCATAAAAGCTTTGCCCGGTTTTGGAACTAAAATGGGATTGATCGTCATTTTTATATTACTTGACTGTATATATTTTCATACTTAATAGTACTTGTAACTGTCACAGCCATTTTCTGAAAATCGTGAATAAACTATATAGATTTGAGAATACAAGTCACATGTGAACATATTACTCGGATGTGAATATATATATATGGAAGAGAGTGTAGTATCAAGATGCAGATACATCACCGCATTCAGTATGTTATATTGGTGTAAGTATACTATTCAGATAATACACTACACAGATATGAGTATACTATCTGATGTAAAGAAATAACTCGGCTGTGAGTATGCTATCCAAATACGAGTATACAATCTGAATGCGAGTGTGCACCCTTGCTCTGAGCGAACTACATAGTAATGAATACACTATCTGAGTGAGTGTACACTACCTTTTGTGAGTATTCTATCCAAGAACGAGTGTACTATACTACTGTAATATGAATAACAAACAAGTACAACTACAGTGTGATAAAGTCTTAAAATGGAAATAAATGGGTAAAATAGCTGTATGAGAAGTATTTTATATGATTGTGAGTGTAACGGATACAGATATTCAGTTATGAGTACACTACTTCTCTACTGGTATACTTCTTCACTTTGAGAATACTATATAAATGTTGATATACTACCTAGATGCAAGTACGCTATTACATGAGTATATAATACCTGGTTGTGAGTAGACTAATTTGATGCACTCGAGTCCAGTGTGGACTATTAACATCTGAATGGCAATACACTATCCAGTTGCGGGAATACTATCCAGAAAAAAAGCCAGCTTGTGTGTAAAATGCAGTCTAAGATATATTCAGTACAGTGCAATAAGGTTTTGAACGTATTAAAAGAATTAGGCTTGACGTTTGTTTTATTCCAGCATGTATTATTTTTGTCTCAATGTTTCGGCTATACTCTTTATCAAGAGACTATAACTCTGTACAACTGTAAAGCATTGTTCCAAATCCTGTTTTTTTTTTAAATGTGCTACGTATGTAAGAGGGATGGCGTCAAACTATTTAGACAAATAATATATTGTTGAATAAAGAATTTACCACTCTTTCAAAAAAAAAAGTAAGTACTCTTATGCAGCTGTTTGTAAAGCGAAAACAAGCAAAGCTAACTAAAACTAAAGGATGATAATGAGCTAAAGTTGGCATTAAATAAAATTATATGGAAGAGAAAAACGTATATACTATTATAGGTTTCAGCATTACATTTTCTTTTTTTTTAAATAACCAGCAAGATTTTGAGCTGATACAAACATCTCTATTAAATTCGAGACGTTTTCAGTTGTAAATGATTTAATATAAGACCATAAACTAGTGTACAGCACATGCATGCAATAGTCGATGATAAATGCAGAATATAAAAAAATTAAACACAGTAACCTCTTCTACTTTTGTTCAGATTGAACTGTGGTATTACACTAAACAGATTAAGTGCATTTAATAACATGTCAGTGGTTTCGTAACTGGGAATTAATGATAGTAATATGAACTGTGATGTGACTGTATTGATAAATATTTTCGCTCCATGATTTCCAAGTGTAGGATGATATATATACATGGAAAACCAATACATGTAAGAAACGATAAAATTTGGTTCAATGGACAGCAATTGCCATCAATTCAACCAAATTTCATCATGAATACGCTGCCTAAACAATCTATCAAAAAAAAACGTAAGTAGCATTTTAATATAACATTTGTGAACAAGTTCACACACACACAAACACAGACACACACATATATATTAATTAAATTTGATTAGCAGAATAGATAACAAACACGAATGCTGCATTTTAAACCTACCTGTCAACGTACTAGAATTTGTTTGTGTAAAAAATACAGTGTTTCGCTTTGTTTGCAAACTGTAAACTATCAGAAAGTTTTATGTTTGATGTAAAAAATTTCAGTTCGAAGCTTCGGATATCATAAAATTATAAAAAATATGTGGTAAGAACAAAAAGAAACAGAAATCGGCATATATGTGTAATTTGTCAGTACTTTATAAAATTCAAGACTTTTGTGTTTTTTAGCCTGAAAGGAGACTGGCAATGACAGTTGATGAGTGCTGACAGCTCAACCCTCTTCCCCGCAGGTTTAACTCCATATATTTGTAAGCTTCTGAAGCAAAAACTCTAAAAACAAAAAACGTATTTTGCTGCCCGATATTTATATAGTGATGACTGTATCATGTTTTACGTTTTGATTCTTACTGTAAACTATTGGCTGAGTTTTGCTCCTAATAGATAAGAGTTTTTTAAATTTCCGAACGAAGAATATCTAGCTCTTCTGACAAGCTCGATCATTTTCAACAAAAGCAAAATTGAATATGAAAAAATTACCTTCGTCAAGACCTTTTAACAACTCATTTTAAATATTTTTTTTTATCTCCGTTCATCAATGATGACATGAAATTACTTATATAATAATAAATTTGAAAGATGTTAAAAAAACAACACTGAATTTTTTATTTAATTTGAATAACTTTGTAAAATATTCGTCCCGGACGAAACAGTTATTATTTATTTAATGCCAGTTAACGGACATGAGTCAGCTATCTTGTAACCTTATAAAATTTATATTTGATAATTTTTCGCCACGATAATAGAGAAGACCGAGCTGGACATGCACTTCAAAAGAAACCAGAAGGTGTTTTATTCAGTTATAATACTTTCGTCAAGGATCATTCATGGCCTATTTGTTGGTTTACAATGTCAATAGTGGATTATCATGCCAAATGCGGGGTTCGTTTGTATTCCAAAGCTGCTTAACTGGATTCAGATTCAGAGATTGTACTTGCACGAGAAGGTGACTGAAGTCACTGTTCTGCTCTTGAAACTATTTCTAGGTAATACGAGAACATTGGATTGTTCCATTATCGCCTTGGAAGAGTCCTTGTTCATCAAGATAGAAATAGGAAAAAAATTATTAGGTAAATATGGTCAGCAGTAAAGCTCAGTCACTCTGTGGATTTTATCTACCTTTTCCAAAAAAACGGAAAAGCTCAATACAAAGCGTGGAAAGTTAATAACTTGAAACATGTGATGCGATCTGATTAAATTTGTTTCACCATTTCCCAGATTGACCGTAGAGTAAAAAATAGAAAAAAACACATGAAGCACATGACCTTGTTTATATTGTTTTGGCAATAGACAAGCAATTAGAATTGGTGTAACAGTTTCGAAAAAAAATCAACTATTTGGACTGATAATTACTACAATACGACATGGTTTGCCCCCAGTGCACAGTGGTATGTCTGTGGTCTTATACCGCTAGAAACCGGATTTCGATACCCGTGGTGGGCATAACACAGATACCCCTTTGTGTAGCTTTGTGCTTAATAATAACAACAACGACGACGACATATTTTTATAATTTCAATTTTTTTCTCTTTATTTCTTAATGCTATTTGTCCGAATTGATTGGGCAAAGTGTAATTAGGCCTAAACACGCAGATTAATAGTTAACATATACTTTGGAATTTAGTTCAGGTTTCATTTCAGGTAGAGGGAGTGTTTCCTTGATGCCTAGTTCTTGTTCGCTAACAGCTATATTAAGAATTTCGAAATTTTGCATTCAAATAGACAAATCATGTTTTCCATACAAGAGATAGTACACATACGATGTGTTATTTGGACTTCCTGACGCATTTTCCAAATATCCCATTTCTAGTTGTTGGATGGTACTAAAAACATAGATAATAAATGAAGTTTGCACTTAGGATATTTTGTCATTGAATGTGAACCAACTTTTAAGTTGTAAATAGCTCCGAAATATAGTTTAGTTCACGGAGAGATTTGAAAATTTTCTTTGATTACCAAGCTTTTCAACTTATCACGCAAGGTATACGAAAGTTCATCTAATAGGTGTAATATTGCAAAAATGGAACTAAAATTTGTTGTATAAGACAGATTAAGGATGCAATGGTTTTACCAATGAAAGGTCTAGGATAGATATTTCCACTAACTATACTTCTAGTAACTATAATATATTTTATGGAACAGTTTATAAGAACTAACTAGTTTACAAACCCTAGATACATGAACGGAAACTATATTTACAGTTTATAAGAAGTAACTAGCTTACAAACCCTAGATACATGAACGGAAACTATATTTACAGTTTATAAGAAGTAACTAGTTTACAAACCCTAGATACATGAACGGAAACTATATTTACAGTTTATAAGAACTAACTAGTTTACAAACCCTAGATACATGAACGGAAACTATATTTACAGTTTATAAGAACTAACTAGTTTACAAACCCTAGATACATGAACGGAAACTATATTTTTCTCAAAATAATGAAGAACGAAGCCTAGAAATTAGAATACAAATCATAAGTTTGATGAGAGTCTCAAGGTAAAGAAGGTTGCAGTCACTTTCTAATTAAAAGTAAAAACTGTGTTTTTATGTTTTTATTTGTGTAATTATGGTGCCTATTCAGGAAGACTCGAAAACGATAACACGCATCTGGAGTAGCAAAAAGGATTAAAAAATAACGGAAAGTTGTGCAGCCATTGTGCTTTGTTATGTGACATAAAGAGGTTCTACAGGGACGGAGCGCCAAGAAAATGTGTCTGGTCATAAAAAGATAACGGAAAGTTGTGCAGCCATTGTGCTTTGTTATGTGACATAAAGAGGTTCTACAGGGACGGAGCGCCAAGAAAATGTGTCTGGTCATAAAAGTCTTCATTAAAGAACAAAATAAGGTTCCTTAGTTATAAATTGTAATTGTTTTTAAAATAAATTTTTTGCTGCAGCATAAATAATCTGAGGAGGGGCAAAAACAAGTTCACAAGCTATGTCATTGTTTTTTAATACAACTATTAGAATATACTCTGGTGAGTTAGCATCAAAGCACTAGCATATTTTATGAACTTATCGAAGTAAAAAATGTTGTGAATAACATATTCCGACGAAGTATTATCTATAAGTATAATATATAAGTGTCCAGGTTTGACAAAATCGGTTTAATAGAAACACCTTTTTTGTCACGAGTCTTTGTAATCCTGTTTTTCGCTTCAACTGAACTAATTATAGTATAACAACAATGTATTTAAAAAGTACCTTGCCTTGCAACTAAAAGATCTCCACAAACACTCACGAGGCATAACAGCTTATTATGCACATGTAAATAAATAACATTTTCTGTACATGTATGTGTTGGTCCGAATAATATAGCCAGCCAGTATATCATAGAACTCTTATGCACAGTATTACTACAATCGAATAAATATTTAGAGATTTTTTCCTTTGACATTCAGTAATAGAATTTGAGTTCCCTAAGGGCAATTTCCAATTGAAAAAGGACTATAAATAAAGTCAGTAGAGAATATATTTTCCTCATTTGAGTATATTACACTGTAGTAATATAGTTCAAATAGGAACACTAGAAACTTTAACTTTTGTACTTTAAAAATGCCATTTACATGATCATGTAAGTTTTTTTTATAAAAAGTACCACGATTATATTTTCAAAGACACGCCTTGGGAATGTATGTTTTTTTTTTTCCAGCATGTAAGTGATAATGGGCTCAAGTAAAATACAGCCCAGTATTGACTTTTGAAACAATCCCTTAGTGAGTTTCAAACTCTTTCAAAACTTCATATTAATTTATTTGATTGGAACGTTTTACAAATGATGAATGAGATTTTGTTTGAAGGTATAGGAGTACTGATATAGCTTAAAACTACTTGCAATATTTTTATTTACGAATAAGACCTTCC
>NW_013665865.1:533226-546813 GCF_000517525.1 Limulus polyphemus | reverse complement strand
AAAGTACAGTATTAAATGGGGAGTTAATAGAGACAAAGTACAGTATTAAATGGGGAGTTAATAGAGACAAAGTACAGTATTAAATGGGGAGTTAATAGAGACAAAGTACAGTATTAAATGGGGAGCTAATAGCGACAAAGTACAGCATTAAATGAAAGTAGAAGAACATCGACCTGATCAAGCTTTAATTTCTTCAGCAGCAATAGACAGTTTTAGGAAGAAAAAAAACGAAAATGCTAGTATACATTGTTTTATTGTCAGTAAATATTGCTTGCTTGTTTTAGAAGGTTCACACAAAGATACTCAAGGAATACCCGCCGTTCATAATGTTAAACTAAAAGACTAGATAAAATGCTAATAATAAACAGCACACACCACCAACTCGTGGACTGCTCTTGTCTGACTGAATAGCGGTAGTTTACCCCCACTTTTGAGTGCGGAGCGTGTTTTCGCGGTAACGGTTTTTAAGCGTGCCCGGCCCTACTCGATCAGAAGGTAAATATTCATAGTGAAAATATAGTGTATAACCATATTGTAGTCTAGCTATTTGCCATATTTGTATTTGAATTTGTTTAAGATGTTGAAATCTCGTGCAGGCTGGTTACCAACTAAAACGGATTACTATATAGCTTTGTCTGTTAATGATTTTCTTTATATTCTTGGTGAATCCAAAATGTAGCCTTTTAATTTGGGAGTTTTCTAGTTTTGTTTCTGTTACAAGTTATTGCTGAATCAAGGATGGTTACTTAAATCGTCGTCCTCAAATAAACTACAAAATAAGTAGATAAAGTCTATTAAAAGCTTTCAGAGAAACTGGAAAGCTTTCTGGTCCTTGTAAATCACCGAAACTACTCAACTAACGACATTTACGTTTTAGTCTGTTACTTTTTTCGTTTTTCTGTAAACATCTGTTAACTAGTTATATGCTATCTGACAGAAGATCTACTAATACAAGTTTTGGATTCATTTGTTTTGAACAAGAAAAAATAACCAATACCAAAGAAAGCTTTGGACTAGTTGTACCATAAACAAGGCTGAAGTGATAAGTGTATTCTTCTTTTAAATATTATATTAGCTTGTATGAATTTTGTAACAGTACTAGTCATGATAAGTATACATTAAACACTATAAGCAGGCATTACCACAAAGTCCGATTAGTTTCGTTGATGAAATTCATTATTACCACATATTTTCAGTTGTAAGACGGAGTAACGCACAGGATTATTATTAATAAAGAATACAAATACTGAATGCGTACAATTTAGTAGAAAAGGGATCACATAGAGAAATTATTTATAACATTAATTAACACGTCATTTTCTAGTTTCTTCCAGTTATCGCGTAATTGGATAATTATATTGCATTTTGTTTATAGGGTTTTCTTCACATTAAAATAACTTTTCTTACCCCCACGGTCAGTTACAAATTTTCTGTACACTAATCTATTGGTCAGCAAGTTTAACTAGAAATACCGAGCCCTTTAAAAGGGTCGTGCTCTTATTTTCAGGTTGAATTACCTATATTCCATTCTAGCATTGATTATGTCGAATACAAATGTATGAGGAGTAGCTAGAGAAAAGGGGATATAATAAACTTTTTCGAAATCCACTTGATAGACCTACTAACTAATTAAAAGAATACTTGAGTTTCGATATGGTGAAAAATCTCTCTCTAAATGTATTGGTAGAAAGCAGTCAGTCAGATACGAGCAATATCTCAACACTGCAAGATTAAACAAGGATAAAGATGATTCAAATATCCCCCTGAAATGTGTAGACCCTACTATTAACTTAATAATCCATACATGTCGAAATATAGTATTTCCAAGTACAAGATGAAATTTGAAATGATTTTTAGAATATAGCATGCACCAATACGGAATAGGATGACGTTGGTATCATGATTCATTACCCGGCAATATATTGGCAGTGAAATAATGTATACTAGCAATGTATAATGGCAATGAAGTAATGTTTACTGGCAATGAATCGATGTATACTGGCAATGAAGCAATGTTTACTGGATATAAAGCAATGTATACTGGCAATGGAACAATGTATACTGGATATGAAGCACTGTATATTGGCAATGGAACAATGTATACTGGATATGAAGCAATGTTTACTGACAATAAAACATTGTATATTGGCAATGAAGCAATGTATACTAGCAATGGAACAATGTATACTGGATATGAAGCAATGTATACTGGCAATGAAGTAATGTATACTGGATATGAAACAAACTGATCGATATTAGCCTAAAAGTTTATTCTAGGAAATTTGATACACACGATTAAACTAATAAAAAACTCTAAACATTAAATCTTCTTCCGTTTTCTTCCTTTACGTCATTAGAAGCATGTCAGTCTAAGTGTGATTTAGATCAACTGTTGATGCTAACTAACAAAAGTTTCTATGTAAACGAGTGTTGAATGATTAGTGTTTCCTAACACTTAGACCACAATTTGCATAGTATGAAGTTTCATTTCTTCAGCTTAATTACAAAAACATATTAAATGAATTGAATGAATGTCTTCCAATGTCAAAAAAGATTATAGAAAATGAATACGCTGTAGACTTTTTACAGGCTAAAATAATTGTAAACCTAATAAGGTAAACTAAGCTATTATATGTAAACCAATTAATTATAACAAAGAAAACCTGACGTTAATTTGCATTTAATTCTTAGGAGCAATTGCTTACTTTGATTATTATAGAGAAATCAGTTTGATTTTAAGTAAGTATATATATATATATATATGTGTGTAGCTTCAGAAACAACTACAGCCACATTGCAGTACGTTTGATATGCTCATAAGATATTTCTCCTGTTTTGTCTAATAGCAGCTATTGCAGCATCAGTTAGTTATTACCTACATTTGTGAGTGAATATTCAAAAAGAAAGAAATAAGCAAATGCAAAGAACAGAGGAGAGTTTAATGTTAGGTTCAGGATTTTTGGTACATGTACACCTTAACTTATGCACTGCGAATTAAAATAGGTAAAAAAAGAAGATCTACTATTTAAATCCAAACTGTTCCTTCTCTTGTCATGTTAAGATCAAGGGATTGCTTGTGCATATAATCTGATTTACAAAATAAGTTTTCAATACCGAAGGATAAAGTGTACTGAGATTCGAAAGCCGAAAGCTTACATACTATATGATTAAACTTTGCTTTTGGATTCAAAACCTAAAACATAGGTTTAAGTTATTTGTTGTAAGTCGATAAAAATGCAATGTAGCACTAAGGTAGACTTTTTTCTTTCAACAAAAACTTATTGAAAGACATCAAATGTCAGCAGGTGACTTTATTATAACAACAAGTTTAAAAGTTTGGAATTGTACAAACCGTCATTTCTGCCCACGTTGTAGAGAGCTTCTTGAGAACCAATCACCTGTTTACAGTTTCGTAAAGATCATACTCATGTGTTCGATACAGATAACATCGTTAATCCTTCAGTCTACCTACGTACTACCCACTCTCGGTAGAACGCCAAGTGTTTGTGTGTTACAATCACTAATAATCAATAATGAATATACTTGTAACATGTTAATTGCTACGAAGGGGCCTGAAATGCAAGAATAAATTTCTCAAATATCAATTTTAAAGATGAAACCAGCTGTTCAAGTATAAACAGCTCTTTATAATATTTTTACTTATGATATAACGAAGTGGAATTTCGTATTAATCACATACGATTCAGACTTTACTTTTCAAACTTAAATAAGTAATTATTGAAACTTGTGAAGAGGAAACATAAGTTAAATTTTTAGCAGTTTGATCAGAAAGATATGTTTTCATTTGTGTTTTTAATGTACAAGATTTAACTTGACTGATAGGAGAAGTGTTTCATATGCGCGTGCTTTAATGTCTATAAAAGAAGTGAATGAAAGAGAGTTCTGTACTGTAATATAATCGAACTATTTTCAATGATATAGTTTTGGTTTCTTTTGTTAAGTAATATGTTGATGAACTACATAAACATTGATTGTATTATAAAAAAAAGGAAGCTAAGGGTATTACTTTTAGAAAGGTGTATTTTATTTATTATATTTTAGTATTGAGTTAGTGATGCACAGTTTTGAAGCTGAGTTATAACAGTAAAAAAACTTAATGTTGCTAGATACTTTTGAGCAAGTACTCGAAATATTCCAAACATCTTGTAACATAATACAACGCTCTCGTTATTTTATTCAATATTATGTTTAAAAAACTTTATTCCTTAAATGCTTACAAGTATCAATGTAAACTAATGATAACAATCACGAGTTCTAATAGGAATATGATAATTATTATAGTTTTGTAACTCAGAAGAAATATCCTAGTCATTAGTTTATCTTAAGTTTAAAGAAACAGATTAATTCTAACGTTTATATTTTATTGTTACAAACGATTTAGCGAAATACTGACTCATGTAACAGACGGTATGAGGGTTTTTATATACGTTAATAACCACATTAACATCCAGTTCAACCGCAGAATTATCTAGAAATTATAAGAGATTACCAAGTAGGGCATATTCGAAAGTTAATATGATATTATAGTGAACATATTTTGGAAATGATGAAAGCGAATTAAGCTGTTTAAACTATCATTCTAAATCTCACACAAATATCGTTTATAAAACGCAGCCAGAGGGCAAGAGGCTGTTAACTAGGAAGTCCTCGTTTGCGGGTTGCGTTGATCTTAACGACATACAGGAAAATGACAGCAAATGCTATAGATACTCTTTTACCCACGGCCTCTCCTAGCGTCTGATGGTAAATTTGTTCTCCGAACCTGACAACGTTAATAATAATATTGTGTTGATCCAAAAAAGAATATAACATAGTCAGTTGTCAGAACGGATGGGTATATAGCACATGCAACAAAAAATAATAAAGAGAAAAAAATGCTGTTATCGGGGTTTTATCAATGGAATAGTTGAACTTTTTAAAATAAAATCAGAGGTCGGGTTTATGTTCCTTTGGTAAGTTATAAAACTCATATATTTTACTGGGATAAGCTTTAAGAACAAAGAATAACATTTTATCCGAAGAAACTTTGCCAGCATCACTAAGAAGGTTATTATTTGTTCAAATGGCAAGTGAAATAGGACGTGGGCAATCAAAGGGGGGATAAGTTTTTGCACAGTGGTATCGCTACGTGAAGAACATGTCATAACACAATACGTCGTTGTATGGTGCTGAGATGGCTCGTCAGTGTTGAAAAGAGTACCTTGACTCAGCCCAATTCCATTATTTAAGGCAACTCCAAGATTATTTTTTTTTATAAGCGTCGCCTCGTCCATAAGAATGTGCCAGGTGATTGAGTTGAATGTTATAGCTTAACCTTACAAGAGTTGCAACTCTGGGGCCTTTGGAAAATAAGGACAGCATATCCTTAGTTACTGGTTGAATCGTCAGTAAACAAACTTTATTATTTGGTAATTCGTCAGTAGTGGAATAGTTTATATTGGATAACGGCAACGACTGGTTGGATTGTAAAGCATAAACTTTCTCATTATGTCGTCTGTTGCAAATAGCTTCTTCATTCTTACAAAGTTTCTATGCAGTGCTCAATGTCCAGTTTATTATATACGACCTTCGATTCATTTATGAAAGCGAGATTTAAGTTTAAAAAGCTGATGTGATACTTTGTTTGTTTTGTTAAATTTCGCACAAAGCTACTCGAGTGCTATCTGCATTAACCATCGTTAATTTTGAAGTGATAGACCTAAAAGAAGACGACTGACTTGTCAACAACATACACCGCCAACTCTTAGGCTACACTTTACCAAAGAATAGTGGGGTTGACTGTCACAATATAGCAACCCCACGGTTGGAATGGCGAGCATGTTTTATAATAGGAAGCTAACTCTCGACTCTCAGATCGCGAGTCGAATGCCCTAACCACCAGGCTAAACCAGGCAGATATGATACTCTTATGGATAAAGGATACTACTCGATAATCATTGATAAAGCTGCTAACAAAATGACTCGTAACATAAACTTGTATGATTTCAGGACACTTTAAGCAGCTTATGCAAGAAGAAAAGATAAAGTTATTTGTCTACATTATTTTCCTAAGATCTCAAACTTTTTTCTAGGTGTACGGACTGCCAAATATTTTACAGACCTTGTAACAAAATTTGTAAGCTTCATCCTTTAATGCGACAGTGTATATCTAGGACAGACACTTCGTAAATTAAAATGTCATTTAAATGAACCCAAACGTAAAAAATAAGACTGCACGTTATCATATGTAGCAGAACTTGATATTAAATAAGCACACAGCATCTTACTGGATGACATCGAATGAATTTGTTCCCTGTGTAGTTACACTCAAATAAATATAGGAGAGGAAATAATTAAACACAGATATTTTTCTTCAAATAAAGATGAAGTTCCAGATATTTAAGTTTTTCAGTTGTAATTGATTTGACATTTTTATAAACAAGTATATATTTATTAACAGCATATTTCGTATATTGTTTTATATTTATGTTAAATATTCTGCTTTATGTGTAGCACACATATATATATATATACGTATTTATTGATGTTTTCTTTAGTTAAATACAACATTAATTTAACATTGACATGTACAGTGTGTTATTGGAACGAGTTTTAAAATACAGAATGTATACATACACACACACACATATATATACATGTATATATACTGCAGTCTGGTTATTTTGCTTTTTCCTCATGATGGACCGAGCAAACGTGGTCGAAACATGTAGCAATTATAATTCTTTTTGCAAAAAATAAATAATTGTAGTTTAAAAGGTGTTTTACTTTAAGTATTAAAAGTTTATTTTCTATTTTCGTGATATTTGTAGTCAGCTCTCACACGTAGTTTTAGAAAGGCTATGAAAATATAACAACCGTAAAGGGTTGATGACTCAAACATATCTGATCAAATTTCATTCGAGTTCGTCCACACTACGAGTAAATCAATTCTTATAGATTTTTCTGCGTCAATCCAATAGAATCTGTTCTGTATGATGCTTTCTTTAGTTGTGCAATAAACGAATCTAAGTGTACACAGAAAAAAGAAAAATACAATATCCTCAATTGCCGCTGAAGGCGTGTCGTTTCGTTAAGACTAAAAGAGGATTAGTTGAGGACTTTTTTTTTCATTGTACATCATTGGTATCAGATCAGGTAATCTACTGAAATGTAATGGGTAAAAGAAACGAAATGTTAAAGTTTGTAAGTTCATGGTGATTTAAATGTCATAATCACACGCACACACTATGAAATGATAGAAATATGACGGTGTCTTTGTTGATCTTAAAGCTTTCAATTAGGTATGTCTGTATAGTTACGCGTGTAAGTTTTAACATGGTAAATTTTGAACAAATAAAAGTAGAATGTTAAGTTCTAGTTCTGCAAAATCTTAATGCTTTCTACATTAAGAGAGGTTCACTAAAAGAACAGTTTGGTAGATTGGAAAGTCACTGCATGGGGTTCGCTGAAATAATAATTTAGCAGAGTGTAAAGCCACATTCTGGGGTGTGCTGGAAAAATAATTCAACAGAGTGTAAAGCCACATTCTGAGGTATACTGGAAGAATAATTTAACAGAGTGTAAAACCACATTCTGAGGTGTACTGGAAGAATAATTCAGCAGAGTGTAAAGCCACATTCTGAGGTGTACTCTAAGAATAATTCAGCAAAGTGTAAAGCCACATTCTGAGGTGTACTGGAAGAATAATTCAGCAGAGTGTAAAGCCACATTCTGAGGTGTACTGGAAGAATAATTCAGCAAAGTGTAAAGCCACTTTATGACGTTCACTAGAAGAATAATTCAGCAGAATATAAAAGCACTCAACATTCGTTGGTCATTTTTATTATTAAGTAATGGAATAAGTTTTAACTTTTTGGCGATTGTTTTCTACGATAAACATATTTATAAGTTTCCCTTTGTTGATCTCTACCATTCTTTAACTTTCCATATTTTTCAGACGATTTTATGATCTTATAAGTTTTCATGTTTCATACCTATCGGTCATGTTTATATTTCATTAGCTTGCGAAATTTATACTGATCATTTGATGACTGTATATTTTTCAAGACTGATAAGCTGTTGTTTGTTTTCATAATATTTAATATGTATATACGAATATACATGTAGCGCTACAAGGTTCACGCCTGTTAGCTCTATTTAGACATGATATGTACACGTTTCGAGATTCTTATTTTCGGGAAGCTTTTATTGTTTTATATTTAAAAAATGGCAATTCTTGACCACTTTATGATTGTATTAGCTGAAAAAGTTCATACAATGTTACACACTGTTGACCGATCCTTATATCAGAGATTTGTAATGATTGCAATAAGTGAATGATACACAGAACTAAAGAAGGACATAAAATGATGTTGTGCACGTCGTTTAAAGCGAACCTGATTAAAATAAGAAAGTGTGGAATGCTAAACTTATCTCATTGCAACGACAGATAATATTTTCTACATCAAAAAACGCTTACATAAATTTCATACGTGTTCTTAAAGATAATGCAAGTCCTAAAAAACAAAACGTTTAGAGCCCAAAATTTCATAATTGTGAAAAACATTCATTGTTAATTTGTTTCAAATAAAGTTTCCCAATCCTTACTGTAGAAGGATTACGTTATTTCTCCGGAAGAGGGCCGATAGCCGCCTGGAGGGGTAACCTGTTTTAACTACTCGTACCAGTATATAGTAGTGTGTTATATGTCAGTCGGTCAGTCAGTAGACACTAAAATGATGTCACATAAGGGAGTTTAACGGTGCAATTTGTACTGTCGTGGCGTCAGTAAATCGTGTGCATGCCATGAACCACGAGAAGAATTATGCACTCTGTAGGCTACAACACAGCATGAGCTTGAAAAGCAAGAAATAAAAGTATATGTTACTCTTCATTTTAGTTTTATTTATTCTTGAAAAGAACACTTTCGGGGACCCTGCGGAAGAACATCTAATTATAATATACGCGTGTAACGAAACAGATATAATCACAGTTAACATATATTATGCTCAGATTATTCTAAATTTATATCAGGCATACATGTAATGATATGTTGTCATTACTGCCTAACTGTTACATTTACAAAATAAACCTGAAATAGTTACTTGAAATACATCATAAATAATCAACATAACACTATATGCTACTAATATGTGGTATTTTAGGGCCATTGTGATATAATAATAATAATCAAAATTCAATTATGAAAATGCTTGTTAATTAAAAAATGGAATACGCTTTTTTATGGAAAATAAAGTTTAAATTTAGTTAATGTGATTTTTAATCAGAAATCTTTGATCTAATGTTTCCTAATGCTTCGCCAGTTTTTGTCATTTAAAGCGCAACTTTTACAATATTATATTACACACATATATATATATATGGTGATTCGGAGAATCATTTGTCTCTCATCATCTACCCCAACTGACGAGTTGTGGTACTGAATGAAAGGTCTGTTGGGCAGTGGTTAAATCTGAAATACTGTTTTTATACGCCTCTTCTTTGGTTCGCAATGGACAAATCAAAATATACGTATAAAATAAATACACACGTAGTTAACACGTGTTTTGTCACAAACCGTAGGACTCTTGGTTCCTAATGCTTTGGAAGCTTTTGATGTTTAAACCTTATGTTTTGGCAATGACGAATCATACAGGCTTGCTTATCACATGTTCTTGTTTTAAAAGAATTCGCAATAACGTTTTTCGTAAAGTGTTATATATATATATATATATATCGAATTTACTAATTTTTTAAACAGATTTAGTTGCTATTTATAACATAGTAAGTAACATCTCAGAAGGCAGATTTCAGTGAAACTAACCAAGTTTAACATGTGCTACATAACATTATACAGAAGTAAGAGCAGTGAAACTATCCAGGCTTAATGTGTGCTACATAATACCATACAGAAGTAAGATCATTGAAACTAACCAGGCTTAATGTGCGCTACAAAATGTTATAATGTGTAAAATCTCTGATTGAACACTAATGGTATTTTAAAACTAAATATTTCAGGAACTAATCTGACTAATTTGGCGCACTATCTCATCTCATGTTCTGTTTCTATCTGTTTATTTAGCTATATACATATGTGTGTGTGTGTGTGTGTGTACAGTTTTGTATTAATTTGTCTTGAATTTCGCGCAATGCTACTCGAGGGCTATTTGTGCTAGCCGTCTCTAATTTAGCAGTGATAAACTAGAGTGAAGGTAGCTAATCAACACAACACACCGCCAGCTCTTGGGCTACTCTTGTATCAACGAATAGTTGGACCGACCGTCACATTATAACGTTCCCACGGCTGAAAGGGCTTGCATGTTGGGTGATGGGATTCTAATCCGCAATCTACAAATTGCGACCCGAGGTCATATATACAGTAACAAATGTAAGTTTTTCATGACCGGATGTTTCAGTTAGCTCAAATGAGCTATTTAAAGTTGGATAGCTCAACGTCTCAGCTCACTTTATCAATCACTTTACCCATGAACGAGTAATTGGCTAATCTGGAATTAGGCATCTAGTTGTATGCATGTATAAATAAGATTTACTCCAGTATTTTTAACACCGAAATATTTAAAAAAAGAGAAGATTTTATGGTTGGAAACGTTTATTTTTATAATTGTAAAACTTTTTGCTTTATTATATCAATAACGATCAGTATGTAAGTTCACAGCAATAAATTTGGAATTGCAGACAGTTTAGTTTAGTTCAGATATCAAACGTTGCAGTTTAGTTTAGTTTTGGTGTCAAACGTTGCAGTTTAGTTTAGCTTTGGTGTCAAACGTTGCAGTTTAGTTTAACTTTGGTGTCAAGCGTTGCAGTTTAGTTTAGTTTTGATATCAAACGTTGCAGTTTAGTTTAGCTTTGGTGTCAAACGTTGCAGTTTAGTTTAGCTTTGGTGTCAAGCGTTGCAGTTTAGTTTAGTTTTGGTGTCAAGCGTTGCAGTTTAGTTTAGTTTTGATGTCAAACATTGCAGTTTAGTTTAGTTTAGATGTCAAACGTTGCAGTACAAATAGAAAGAGTGATGGATTAGGATTGCATGACCTTTGTTAGATGAAAATATTAGTTTGGGTTTCTAGTTAAAAAACTATTTGACGCAGGATTCTATCATGAAAAACTATAATGGGCTAGTGTTTACCTCTCATTATAGTTAGATAAAAGTACAAGAAGAGTATAAAACACTTACCAAAGTGGACGTACACGTTTTTAATATGATGATTTTTGTGTCGGAATATCTCAGGTGAGGGCTAGCTTTGCTCATAGGTAATGATTCGATCGTGTGTGCATGTATGTTATTCTGTCTATGGAAAAACTATAGATATTTATGCAGGAATTTGCCCACAGAAATTAGCAGGGTATAATAAATTAACTGACTTTCAAAATAATTCCATACAATGCATATATATATATATATGGCTTATTAACTAACGTAATTTTTTAAGTTTAAATTGTTGGCGCAAGAAGGTCAGTATCAAATATTCGTGTGGAAACATCGTACATATGGTAGTAGAAGAGGCACATGCATTCATAGAAAATTCACCACGTTCCAAGAATTTCTTTCATTTGGTAATTAATTCTCTTATAAGTTGTAAAGTAGCTGATCCGCGTAGACAACAGGCCAGCAGATGTAAACGAATGTTAAATCGTATTTTATGGAAAATATGAGCCTGTGGAGGTAGCATGCATATTTTACCTTAAGCGTGAACCTTCTCTAACGTATTAATGGCCCTATACAGTAAATGGAGTAGCATGAAAAATTATGTTTTTCTAACAACTGTATGCGAGTTAGTTCGAAATAAAGGCTAACTAAGCATCCTTTAGTTATACTTGTCTTAAATGTAACCGAATTTTGAAGTTTTTAATAGAATAACAAAGCACTCTTTTTTTTTATAACTTGGTTGTCTATCTGAAATGTTCGTGAGACGTCAGCGCATGGAAATTGATACATTGTCTTTTACTAGCATCAAAAATTAATTATATGCCAGATATCAGTGACTTACTTCCGTCAAAATTTCATTACAGTAATTGATAATGAGAAATAAACAATCAAAACTAAATTTCATCGTATATACAAACTGAATAGTTGTGGAAGAAGTCAGCAGTTTGTGAAACGTTCAGTATTCAAGGTGTGCTTGATATATGTATTATAGGATAATATACTACTAAGGGATAAACTGATGCTTCGTGTACGATCTATGTACTAAACTGATTTGACTACTGAGTCAATGTTTAACAAAAAACATAAAAACAAATCTTTATAGACGGTATTATATCCTCGAAATCCCGCATACGAAGCGTGTGTTGTGCTAGATGAGATCAATGGGTTTTTTCACATATGCAGCATATTAAGTGGTATACTATACATATGAAAAGGCATATGTTTTAAATAGATAAATCCTTTAAATAATGCTGTTTTTGTATTATGTAGTTGGACATAAATGAAACGCAAACCTACTAAGATGTTATATTTAGATTTAAAGTAAAGAAGTGTCAAAAAATACGGAAGGACTATAAACACAATATATCTCTGAGCATTTTCAGCTGTAGGAGCGTTATAATGTGACGATCAATCCCACTATTCGTTGGTAAAAGAGTAGCCCAAGAGTTGGCGATGGGTGGTGATGACTAGCTGCCTTCCCTCTAGTCTTACACTGCTAAATTAGAGACGGCTTTGAGCGAAATTCAAAACAAACAAACACAAATAGTATGCTTAATAGTGCTAATCAAATTATCATGTTGATTTTTCATATAAAAACAAAGATAAGGTTATACAATTCAAGGAAATAGTACCTCCGAGTTGACCGATCGCCAATTGTCAAGACAAAAGTAAAAAATATTTTATGAAACATTATCTTATCTTATATGGTTCACAGTCTTTGTTTTTCACCAACACCTTTTTTACCTATTTCTCTTTTTTTCTGTTTTTACTATATTAAGTAATAATTTGTATTTTTAAAGCCAAGGGGCAAAATGCCCAGATCCTCTCCCCCACTCACACACACTCTTCGAGGCGGTCTTGTTAATATAGATGGTAACCCATACTATCATGGAATTTGCAACAAGGGCGCTCTCTGGTGGCTAACTGGTAAGTATGAGGACTTATAACGATATAATTTGGGTTTCGAATGGGCGCAGCACAGATAACTCGTTGTGTATCTTTGTGCTTAACCCTAAACAATAAAGCAGCAAAAGAATTTTTGTTTAAAAGTACATGAGCAAAATAATACTTGTGATGACTTATTATTTTTAGTGGAATAAAAGTTTATAAGCAAACCGTATTAAACAAAATTTTAACATTATAGGAAACTATACTATACAAACTTTTAACACTATAGAAGAACTTGTCAAACAAAAAACATTTTATTTACGAATAAACAAGTAAATATGT
This sequence comes from Limulus polyphemus, assembly GCF_000517525.1. Taxonomy (NCBI): domain Eukaryota; kingdom Metazoa; phylum Arthropoda; class Merostomata; order Xiphosura; family Limulidae; genus Limulus; species Limulus polyphemus. The sequence goes on along the minus strand of NW_013665865.1, from coordinate 533,423 downwards.
TTAAAAAACTTTTTTAAAGATGTTTACTATTTCATTCACAAATTTCTTATTAAACGCAAAGCTACACAATGGATTAACTGTACTTTTTTCACCACGGGTATTGAAACCCAATTTTTAGTGCTAAAAGCCCTCATACTTACTGCAGAGCCACCGGAAGGTCTTATTCGTAAATGAAAAAAAAATATTGCAAGTAGTTT
>NW_013665865.1:519611-532397 GCF_000517525.1 Limulus polyphemus | reverse complement strand
GTACTTTGTCTCTATTAACTCCCCATTTAATACTGTACTTTGTCTCTATTAACTCCCCATTTAATACTGTACTTTGTCTCTATTAACTCCCCATTTAATACTGTATTTTGTCGCTATTAACTCCCCTCTTTGCAGCAGTTTCTATTAATTCAGTCATTAAGTGGGATGATTCAAGATTAAGGTACAGCTCTTTATCAAAGTTGGCTGGATGCGTCAGCCTTCTCGTCAATTTCCATAAGATTTCCGACTGTTTTGACCATAATTTTTATTCATGACTCTTATGTTGACATTATAAGACAACTTCACGAAAAATAATTTCTGAATAGCCTTGCATTTTACCTGTGAAAATCTGCTTATTGTTTATTTTTTATAGCAGAGTGTTAATCGCTAAGTATGTCATCTGAATTTAAGAGAAATTCCAATTTTTACGAGTGGATGCTTGCCATGAATACACTTCCACGTGTAAGTAATTCATAAATGAAAGTAAATTATTATTATTTCACCCGTGAGAGTATCTTTACATTTCAGGTACATATAAACCAATTAAGAATTAATTACTTACATTTGTTGCTGTCAAGTAGTCGGAAACGGTGAAAAGTTAGAGATGACTTTAAGAAGCTTTGATTAAAGGTAAGGGAAAAAAATGTGTTTTTTGGAAGAATTTTTACCACTATTTTTACATGTATTTATGTCCACCTTCTGTGTTAAAATCTATACTCAAAATAAGTCTTAAGTTTCTTTAAAATAATTTGTATGCACGATCACAGTTCTACTTCAGTTATTTTCTATATGTTAAACATTTATTCATGATGTTAGAAAAACGCGTAGGTTCAAGAAGTCTTGATAGGAATGAATAAAAAAACCTATAACCCCAGCGCTTTCGAAAGATGAACCTTTCTTCTGGCCCCCCAGTAGCACAGCGGTATGTCTGCGGACTTACAACGCTAGAATCCGGGTTTCGATACACGTGGTGGGCAGAGCACAGGTAGCCCATTGTGTAGCTTTGTCCTTAATTACAAACAAACATACCTTTCTTCTGTTTGCCTCTGAAGAAGAAAAGTTCACCTTTCGGAAGCGCTCGGGTTATTGGGTTTTTAATAATTTTTATAAACATTTATGGTGTATTTGACTGAATGGACATAAATACTCTATTAACGGTGTAGTACTAAGATGAAATTTATTTGTAATGTGCTTGAAAGTTGCTTTTCGTGTTTCATTGTTATTTTTCATGTTCCACATTGTTATTTATAGATAATTAATAATTGTTTTCATTTAGTGAAGTTTTCAGGGTTATAAAATTCCAATAAAAATCATTACGATCTTTATACATTAGCAAATTAGACTGTTGTTAAAGTATAAGACTTGTAGTATGACATATCTCTATGCATTACGCACAGCTTTATCCATTGCGCAAACTACTGTTTCTAAATACTTGACTTCTAGCATGACAATAATAAGAAATGACGCCATTTATCTTAATATATATCTTTGGTATATTTACTCTTCCGCAATTTTCACAATTATATTATCTCTCTGTATTATAAATGTCAAATAACTACAACAAAATGATATCAAAAGACCTAGAAACTCGAGTGCTTTCGAATAGTTGAAGAGTAATTACCAATTATTCGAGTTCTCGAGTTTTAAGTCTTTTGAAATATTTTATATTTTTTTGGTGATCCTTTGCGCTAATTCTTTCACCATAACTACAACAAAACGATCAGATTTAAAGTTTCTATCTGAAAAACAATTATGTACATTTAATTTCCGTGATTTCACTAATACGAACTATGCATTCAATAATTATTATGTTTAAATCACTAATTTGGCGCAAAAATTACATTAATTTACAGAATAAAGGTCTGATCAATAAAGATGTTACTAGAATAAAGGTCTGACCAATAAATATTTTACTAGAATAAAAGTCTGACCAATAAAGATGTTACTAGAATAAAGGTCTGACCAATAAAGATTTCACTAGAATAAAGGTCTGACCAATAAAGATGTTACTAGAATAAAGGTCTGACCAATAAATATTTTACTAGAATAAAGGTCTGACCAATAAAGATGTTACTAGAATAAAGGTCTGACCAATAAAGATTTTACTAGAATAAAGGTCTGACCAATAAAGATTTCACTAGAATAAAGGTCTGACCAATAAAGATGCTACTAGAATAAAGGTCTGACCAATAAAGATGCTACTAGAATAAAGGTCTGACCAATAAAGATGTTACTAGAATAAAGGTCTGACCAATAAAGATGTTACTAGAATAAAGGTCTGACCAATAAAGATGTTACTAGAATAAAGGTCTGACCAATAAAGATGTTACTAGAATAAAGGTCTGACCAATAAAGATGTTACTAGAATAAAGGTCTGACCAATAAAGATGTTACTAGAATAAAGGTCTGACCAATAAAGATTTTACTAGAATAAAGGTCTGATGAATAATGAGTTTACAAAGTAATTTTTGTAATTAGTTTCATTGATATTGTTAATTATTATATTTGAAATAGTTTTGAATAATTTGTACATTTATGAATATTATTTTGCATTGTTATCTTACTTTGTTAGCTTTGTTTTTAATGCAAAGCTACACGATGGTCCATTTGCGCTCTGTCTACTGCTGGAATCTAACCCCGAATTTTAGCTCTGTAAGTATGCACACCTACCACTGACTCACCGCGGGACATCGTTTTGTTACCTAGGTAAATGAATTGAGAACTAAACAAAATCTAAGCTGTTCGAACTTTGTTAGTTATTATTAGGATTATGGGCGAAAAACGTCGTTGACAGGGATGGTGTCAACTGAATGATTCAATGCAGTCTAATCATTATCATTTCTAGTTTTATTGCGTATTGATTTATGACATGAAGTGCTTTTAGTCATTTTGTTATACAGGATACCTTCATTACTATTTAAATTACATTTTAGCTTTGTTCTATACAATTAGCCTTCTTATGATTAAAAGTTTTTAATATCATTTGTTGTCAAGAGATTGAGTGGATATTTTCCAGCAATAAAATTACTGTATGCTTACAAAATGATTCTTTCATTCAATTATTTCAGTAATCTTATAAAACACAAAAGTTTTTACATAAAACACTTAATGTACACTAAAGATTACAAACACATTCGTAAAGGTGAACTAGCTGTCTTAGAGTTACAGTAAGTGATATATAAAGACAGCACTTGTATGATTGCTATATGAATTATAGACAGAGGCTGGTTCATACGTAGTGTTGTCACTTCAGAAAGATTCTGGAAGGAGGGGAGTTCAGCATATATGATATCTCTGTGTTATACTTATCTCACTCGTTTGTGAATGAAACTTCGGTCATCTTATACGTGATTATATTACACCCTGCAAAGTCTGGTGGAAGAAGGATCTATCTATCTCTCTCTGGGTGTAATTAAGGTATTCAAGGCTTGTTAAAGAACCAAAGGCGCTCAAAAAGAGTTGTTTCTCTTCAGCCCTACACGATAAATTAAGGTTTTAGACCTACTAGGGAGTGAGAGATATAATAACTGTGTAGATGGTATGATACATACCGATTAGCTTTAAGATTGATTATTTTAAAGCACGTATTTATGAATTATTACTAAATTAGCTATCTGACTAAATGTCTGATTTTGCTGCAGCATTCCGGGAAAGCCATGAATTTGGAGAATCGAAAGAAGAGAAGATGGCCTGCTTCTACATGTTTTATATCTATACAGAATTGCGCAAAGAGTTAAGGACAACTCCTTCTTTCTTTTCAGCAAATAGTTGTTTGGTTTAGTATACTAATTTTGTATAATGGCTTCGCTGACATGATTGTTATCATAGTTATCTTGGGTCGTGCTGAACTATGAAGCATAAAAATCATTAATATGTATTACACGTTTATCATAGCATATATTATATTTTGTGCTTTGGGCTTGTTTTCACTAGAGAGATTAAGAATAATTACTTTTGTTCAGTTAATTAAAAATGTCAGGTACTTAAATATACAAGTGTATGGAAGGACTGACGAGTTAACTATCAAGAGTAATGACTGAATATTTTGGCGTATGGATCTAGAATTGATCTTATGCAAAATGACTTTTCTATACTAGAAACTAAATTACGCATAAGTTTCAGCACAAAGAATATCGTTTACACATTTAAAACTCCATGTGTTTGGAAAGTCAAAATATTAATATTTTAATTTTCTTAAGATTAAAAGTATTAATTTCGTTATTATTCTTTTAAATAGGAATTACTGTGCATTATCTTGAAATTAAAATTACCGTGTATTTAGGAGTAGAAATTACTGCATTTTCTAAATAAGAAATATTGCGTATTTTAAATTAGAATTATTGTGTTTCTTTAAATAAGAATTACTGTATATTTTCAAGCAGAAATTGCTATGTAATTATAAAGCTATAAGTATGTGGCATTGGTTAAATTCCTTTTTTGTTTAGATAGAACTATAAAAAATGTAAAATAATTACAATTTTAACAGCTACTAATTACGAACTGCATGAGAGTTCAATGATTTAGATGTGGATAAATAGCAAAAAATCATTAATTGATATTCAGAATGTCGAGGCCCGGCATAGACAGGTGGTTAGAGCGCTCGACTCGTAATCTGAAGGTCGCGGGTTCGAATCCCCATCACATCAAACATGATCGCCCTTTCAGCCGTAAGGGCGTTATAATGTTACGGTCAATCCCACTATTCGTTAGTAAAAGAGTAGCCCAAGAGTCTTACACTGCTAAATTAGGGACGGCTAGCGCAGATAGCCCTCGTGTAGGTTTGCGCGAAAATTCAAAACAAACAGAATGTCGATGGTGAAGTGTTCAAAGAATATCTTGAATTGTAGTTACGCGTGACACCAATATTTATGAAACATCTAGATTTATGGTTACGCGTGACACCAATATTTATGAAACATCTAGATTTATGGTTACGCGTGACACCAATATTTATGAAACATCTAGATTTATAGTTATGCGTGACACCAATCTTTGTTGGCAAAAGAACAGAGTGATCTTGCGAGAAGCAAGACATCTCTGGGGTATTATTGAGTGTCGATTGTCACACTTCGTCACAAGTCAGACAAAATACATTATGCTCCAGGTTATTACTTTTAAATTACATTAGAATTGTGTGATTTGACAAACAAACTAAACAAAATATTGTATTTCGTGCAAGTGAATTTACTAAAAACTATTTCTGTTATTACTGCCTCTTTGTGAGTGTAATCTTTAGCGCTTTTAACAATATAACACGAGGTTTGATCCCTGTGGTGATCAAAACACAAATAGTCCATTGAATAGCTTTGTTCTAACAACAAACAAACTGCTAATACTCGAGTGGAATCATCGCACACATCATTGATAGTAATAACTTGAATCGGTAAAGCATCCCTATTATAAATCTAGATAAATAATGATAATAAAAGAAAAATGATAGAAAACAATTATATATGTTCTATTAAAAATACCTTAACATTGTCAGAAGATAATCGGATTAAATTATTCCTTATAACCTATGTGTTATAACCTATGTGTTATAACCTATGTGCATCCGGAGATTTAGAGAAGAGGTTCTTAAGGTGAAAATAATATAAACATACATACCATTATAATACCTTTGTAAACTTTTCTTTAAAAGTACACCGTACTATCAGAGATTAGTTTTAGCTGGCAAAGGAAGTAGAAATACGAAAGAGTAAATGTCTTAAAACAGACGTATGACTAGGATGAAATTGTTTGAACTTCGAGAGGTATTCCAAAATTTATCTCATTTAGGATGTTACATAAGTCGGTTATTTCAAAGTAGTTTTACAAAATGTCACGAAATATGTATCCCATGACATATTATACATCAAACCTTGTGTTGTTACTTTGTTTTATTTAGCATCTTATTAGATGGTACAAAGCGTGGCTCTGTTGATATCGAAACATATATATATATTCGCCGGTGTCATACAATAAGAACTGAACAGCGCATACAAAAACTGGAAGTGTAGAAAAACTAGAGAATTCTTATCAAAAGCAACAATAAGTACATCAAAGAAAAAAAAAGTGCTGAAAATGTTTACTTTCGAACTGTTGCCCAATTAAATTTCTGTTGCAACTGGATCAGTTTGACATTAAGTTATTGTGTAAAGTAATTATGTTAATGTGAACTTTATGTTATCATAAACTTACCGCTAAGCTATCAGAGGGTAAACGGGCAGCTGACTTCCATTATTTTCTAAATTGCTATTGTTATATCAGATAAACAACTCTATTCATTTAATAACTCTCTAGCTACAGCGGTCAAAATACTAATAAAAAGAAGCGTTAGAACTCTGGTTAGAGTGAAAATTTTACTACTGTAGTTGAAAAAAAGATCCTTTTCTGATTAATGGGTTAATAGCTTTTTATTAGACTTTTTTTTTCTTCTTGTTAACCTTAGAAATTGCTAAGGACGAAATGAGGTTTTCATTGTTGTTCGTTGAAATATAAAACAATCCCTTATGAATATGTGGTGGCAAAAATTACAAATATAATTCAGTTACAGCTTAATTGACTAAAAAGTTGGAAACCTAAGAAAAACCAATTCTCCATGCTTTTACCTTTTTCATTGGTAAAAGAGTAGCCCAAGAGTTGGCGGTGGGTGGTGATGACTAGCTGCCTTCCCTCTAGTCTTACACTGCTAAATTAGGGACGGCTAGCGCAGATAGCCCTCGTGTAGCTTTGCGCGAAATTCCAAAACAAACCAAACCAAACTTTTACCTTTTTCGCTAATGAAGACAGAAAGGTAAAGAAACTATATTCTGGCGAGTTAAGATTTATGGAAATAACCACGTTAATCTAGTTTAAACAGTGAACTGTCTTATTGTTTTATGAGAGGATATTGTTTAGCTATATGAATGCTCTTCAGTAGTAACGTCATTAGAATCGCATCAGAAAACCAGTGCAAGCGATCACGTGGAAGTACATGTGAATTAAGCACATGTACAAAAACACGAGGAACTGTAATATGTCTATTTCATCACGTCCTTTAAGTTTTGTGAGTAACGTTTCATAACAAGTGTCGTTCCACCTGTATTTAAATATTTGTGGTTTAAGTATAGTTAAAAAAAAGATAATCCTTGCTAGTTTGTTGACGGTACTGCAAATTAATTATGAATACATGACAATCTAAAATCCTTCATAATAAGCCGCAAGACTTAGCTGCAGGTAAATCTCAATACAGTATTTCGTATTTATTGATAATGATGAAGGATGTAATAAATCATTGGTAACTGATAGTCTCATTAGCATTTCGAGTATAGAATGATTTTTCGAAGCTTTGAAAGCTCATCATGTATCATTATGTTATGAACGTTCTCTCTCTCTGCTCAAAAGATAAGTTAAAATGACTTTATGTGATGATTTGAGAAAATCTAATTGTACATTTGTTTAACTATTGGCTACTAACTCGGGGATATATAACAGAAGCCGATGACTGGAAGTCCGTGACGTAATAAAGACTTGTTGGTCTTTAAAACAGCTTAGTGAGCACCAAAAATAATAACAAAAACGAATTGGATGAGCATTTATCCACGTGATGTTTTAAATGATGAATATTTTAACATTTTTATTTTAGTTGAAACACCTGTACTCCATAAGTAAAATTGAAGTTAACAGTATTTTGATATAATTACTCAGTAACTTCACGTGAACATGAAAAGTAGTTGAGATGTTATCACGCTAGAACTTAATGCGAAGTTGAGAAGTTTATTAGTGGAAATGCATGTGACGATTTTAGATTAACTGCGCAAGATGTAAGCTTTTATACATTTAATTTTTTTTCTGAACCCTCATCGTGGCATAATAAACATTTAGTATATACAAGCCTTTTAAAATATTTCTACTTTCTTATTTCTAGAGTTCCTTTTAGATTATTTTACCACTGTGGATCTTTAATCTGTTGTTTTCCCTTAACCTCTAGATTGTTGAAATCACTAAAATCATTATTGATTGTGCTTCTTTTATAATGAGGCAACACAAACTACGAGAGTTTTCAAAGTATGTAAAGCATGACTGTTTATTGGAATCATCTTTTTTTATAATAACTGAAACAAGGGAAAATACTGAATTTAGTGTTTCTGTTAAAACTCAATCTTTCATCCAGGTTTCTGGCTTTCTTCCAAGCACAAGATAACAGTCATAAGACACTTTAAAAGCCCTATGTTGGATGAAGGATGTTATATTTTAATTGAAAATAACATAAATTAAAATAAATAAATAACTAAAATGACTAAACAAGAAAGTAAGAATTTCTTAGAAGAGTCTAAGTAAAAGGATGTTATTTTCTTAGTGCAACTCTACACAATTGGCTATCTGCACTTTGTTCACTGCAATGAGTCGAACCCAGAATTTTTAATTGAAAGTTCATAAATTTACCGCTAACCAACAGGGGGACTTGAGTGAAAGGAAAACAGTAATGAAAAAAAGACGAGGAAGCAGAAGAAGAAATATCTTTGCCAAGTCTAAGTAGAAGTAAGCAATAAAGCAGCAGAAACTGGACAGAAAGGGGAAAATAAGTAGTGAAGAGAGTAAAAAATCTACCAAAAAACAAACAAACAATTTCAACTTTTTTTAAATCAGAGGTAAAGCCAAGACAAGTAACGGTACTTAAACACTGCTCCAAACAATGAAAGGTTATTAGAATTGGGAATACTAAAGTTATGCCAATGTTAAAATCTACTGTTGAGACTAAGTTAATCACCCCATCAGTTAATTTTTATGAAAATTAAACATTTGATAACGAGTCATGTGATCTTAAGGTGCAAATGATAAGTCATTCAACTTAAGCTGTTTATTATGATATCGTATAATTTTGTTTCATCCATCATTTTGAAGTAATAGGGTTCAAAGAAATCCAAATTGTTCCTGAACCATTGATAAATCTCAGCAGAGACATTAGGACGAGAATCATCGAAGAAATGAAAGAAAACCAATCACATCAGGCTGTTGCAAATTGGCTTCGAGTGTCTCAGATCGTTGTTGCTAATATGTGGAACTATTTCGACATCATTGGATATTCAGACCATGATCCACGTTGCAGGCAGACTACCACTACCTGTCGATTCTGACTAGCTGCAAAAATAAGGTAAAGGCTTCGAGATTGTATCAGATGTTTACAACTTTAACTTGTCTTTGCGTTAGTGTATAAATAGTTAGAAACACTTCACAAAGCTGGTCTATATCTATATAAGACGCTCAATAGAATACATTATTTTCATACCAAATTACAAAACAGCTCGTTTACAATGGCATTAAGAACATGTCCAGTGAACCAACTACATGTGAATCAACAATATTATTACAGATGAGTGACACTTCATCGTGCAGCCATTCAAAAGATTTATGTTTATTTGTAGAACAGCTGGCGACAATAACCCATTATCATAAAGAAACTATTTGTGGATTTCAAAATGAATTGGCATCACTGGTTAGTGTGAAATATTTCTATTTATGGTTGATTGTTGAATTATTTCATCATATTAAAGAAAAACGAATTAAAACAAAAATATTTTAGGAGATCATGAGAAAATAAAGAATCTGGCCTTTTTTTGAACTAATAACAAATAACGATCGATCACTGCAAAGCAAAGGACAAAATTAGAATTTTTATAACATTGCAGTATGTGCTGCCATCTATATAATATAAAAACAATTTATAAATTAATATATATATGTATATATATTGTAGATTTATGAAAACACAAATTACTAACTCTTAAGGATAGAAATATATAAAAAAATTCTTCTCCCTTGATAATTAGACAAGCCATAGATTATTATACCTACAAAGTGCATAAATAACAAAAAGTAAAATTTGATGATAAATGATTATTTATTCTTTTTCAATTTTGGAATAGAGTCTACTAAAGGTTAATCATGACACCCAGCAATTTATATATATATATATACCACGTTTATATGGATTAATAGGAAAAACATCTCCCTTTTAAATAATATATAAATCAGTGGTAAAAAATAAGGCTAAAAAGAGTAGCTTCTGGATGATTTGTCACAATTTTACTAAATATCATTGTCAAATTCATACATAGAAATGAAATCACAGGAAGAAACTAAATGCAGACAATGATGCGAGATAAATCGATGTAGACCAAATTCGACTGCAACAGTGACTGACTTATGACATCCTCCAGAGAGTGACTGTCCAAGAAGTTCCCAGTTATATCATTCTTTCTGATTTGCTGTGATACTCAACACCATCCTTAACTTTCTCAAACTGGTTAAAATATCATTAATTGTTACCAACAAATAAAGAAACTGATTCATTTCCAAAAACTATGTTACACGTGTCTGAAGTTAATGCTGAGAATAAACTTCCTTAAAGTAAAGAAAATCGTTTGATTCGTAATTAGTTTTCCGATTTACCATCTATTTCATACTATTGTAATGAATCCAAATGTATGTATATATATATATATATGTATAATTAATATCAGATTGTGAAATCTCAGAAAGGACAAGCAAAAGGATGAACAGCAGTCTCATCAACATGTCGAGAGAGCCTGTTATTCCATCTTAGTATAATATGACAACAGGAAAGGTCATTGCAGCAGTTGGAGACGGACAATATCTCATTCTTTCTATAAGTAGCTTTAATATAGGTAAAACCTGAAACCACCATTACAAAAAAACGGAATGGGATTCGTACTTAAGAAGTTTCTGGAAATTAGCATGGAAGAGAAGAGTTGTATTATAAAATTTTGTGACTTTATAGCATAACAATAAAAGTTTGATTTGGGTTATCTTGTACCACGTTTTGTAAAAGCGGCAAGCATATGTAACAATGAAACAATAGAACTTATTGAATAGTACAGTAGAACTTGTACATAACGCAGACAAAAATTATCATTTCATTTAACTCTTTGACGGTTATTTATCATATCTTATTATGTAATTAAAATAATTATTTTCCTATTACAGTTTTAATTCAATTTTACTTTGTTTTGAATATTTTCATTCTTTGAAATCTTCATCTATGTATAGTTAATGCCGGCTATTCGAACTTTTACTTTGTAAATTAATACCTGAATATTCTGTAGTCCACTTGGTATTACCAATCTTATCTTTCACAGGAAAATGAAATGGATTTCGTTGCTAAATTACTCCAATAGCACATTTAGATAAAGAATTGCACTGATACCGTTGTTTGATAATTAGAAACGATTGGCGCTCACCGTTTGGAGTTTTGTGAATAATGCGTTTAGGTAGTTAAGTTTGTTTGTAATTAAGCACAAAGCTACACAATGGGCTATCTGTGCTCTCCCCACCACGGGTATCGAAACCCGGATTCTTGCGTTGTAAGTCCGCAGACATACCGCTGTGCCACTGGGGGCAGGTAGTTAAGTGGCGCCTTTGGAAAAAAATAAAATAAATCCATAATTCATTACTACTATCTACTTCTTTTTTTTTCTGAAGATCTAAAAGTACATTCAACGTTTTAAATACCGATTAAGGTAATTACTGAAGTATATGAAGAAATTTTCTGTGAATTAACATAAGGGAGATTGAAGGAAATTTAATATTATTGAAAATGCATAAACCGAATAATGCAGAATGTATGAAAACAAAATAGGAGACAATATTTATAGAATAGACTTTAATTTTTTTATTTGTTTTCACCGTTTCGGAGAGTCATTATGTATTTAGGTAGAGAGCAGTCGTTCGGATAAGCAAGGCTTGTATTTCAGCCCTGTCGTAAGAGATTTAGAAACGTATTTATTGCCACTTCATATATTCATAAAACCAACAAGCCTTTTAATATTCCAAATGTCCTTGTAATTTGTTTTGAATATGATTTATAATCAAATGTATTTTTGTTTTAGTGAAATTCTGCAGACGTATGACTATTTCGGGTATTTTCGTCACTTTCAGTGATTTAAGTGCCGGACTGCGGAGCCGAGGTTTCGTCGTGGGTTGCGTCCCATTGCCATAAAGAAAAACAAAAATCGTGTTCCGCACATTGGGGTTGTGGATATTTGTGTGCTGTATTTATGGCCAAACTACTAAGGCTATATGTCGCCGTTTCTACTGACTAGAGGAATGGTAGCTAATCAACAGCACCCTACCGACCACCATTCACACTCAATGATATACTTTCACTCTTATAACGCATCCACAGCATAAAGTGTAGGGAATATTTTATGGTATTGCACAGATTCGAACCAGGATCGCCAGCTCCAATTCTAGAGGTCTACCATAGGGCTAACCCACGTCCAGAGAACGTGCTTGCGTTATAAGAGTGACGGTCACATTCCACTATTGCGTCAAACAAAAGCAGCCTAGGTGTTGAAAGCTGATGGTTTTGACTAGCTGCTTTCCCTCTAGTCATTTTAAAATTATGGATGGGTAACATAGGTAACCCCTTTTGTAAGTATGAGCAAAATCCAACACACACTGATGAAGGAGAGTTAACTTTTTTGAAAGTCATTGAGCTTTTGGGTAGTTTTTGGACTCTTAGAGAGTTTTATAAGTAAAAATGAAGAACAGTAACTTGACAAAGAATATTTATTAGTTTTGCAAAGGGTGCAGAAATATGAATTTACAAAATATAATTTAAAACATTAATTAAAGTTTAATTAAACATTAATTAAAGTTTAATTAAACATTAATTAAAGTTTAATTAAGCATTAATTAAGGTATAATTAAGTCATCATTTAAACTATGATTAAAAATTAATTAAATGAAACTAAAATTATGTGATACGAGAATAACTACTGCTAATTTGTGACCAAAACATAT
>NW_013665865.1:515901-518611 GCF_000517525.1 Limulus polyphemus | reverse complement strand
CCATCATATTATAACGCCCCCACGGCTGAAAGGGCGAGCATATTTGGTGTGACGGGGATTCGAACCCGCGAGTCGAACGCCCTAACCACCTGGCCATGCCGGGCCCTGGAAGATATTAAATTATATATTCGAGAACATACATACAACGGCAATGGTTTAAAATATTTCTTTGTTAGCATTGACCAATATTACTATACCATATTATTTGTGGGAGTCAAACATTTCTAGTGTAAACAAGCAAAAAAAATACGTAAAATAGCTGTTGGACAAAAGTGAATGATTACATATTACATGTACTCAAAAACGTTTGAGAGAGAAAAACGCACACTATTAAAAATGTTGAATTTTTGATAACTCTTAAAAAAAGAAAGGTAACTTCAAAAAGACTAGTTACCAGACTTGTGCAATGGTAATTAATAAGTAAAAAGAAAATGTAATTTTTTTTTCTTTGGGCGAATAAGAAACGTTTGTTAAAATAAAATGGTAGACGCAAAACGACTTAATGTGTTTGTTTGTAGTTAAGCACAAATCTACAGAATGGGATATCTGGGCTGGCTGTGCCCACCACGGATATCGAAACACGAGTTTTAGCTTTTTAACTTCATAAGTGTTCAAATTTGCCGCTGTGCCAATGAAAGATAGGGAAGGGGGCAACACGATTTACGTATGTATGCCCTAACTGTACGTATTGCATCTAAACTACTGGGAATAATAACAAGAAATTTAAAGTCATATAATTCGATCTACTTGGAAGTAACTTTTTAAAGTATTTTCAAATGATAAATCTTGACATAACATTAGACAAGTCATGTGACATTTTTTAGTTGAGTCTTAGTGAAAGATTATAAATAACGCAATACTTCCTTGAAACAAAACCAATTCGCTGGTTATTTCATTTTAACAATAACCATAAATCATTATTACTTTTGTGTAAATTAAGGTTAGATATTTTTGAATCTCGTGTCAAAGGTCACTCGTGAAATATTTCAAGGGTGTGAAAAAGTCGGTAATGATTAGAAAGCACGTCATCATATCACTAAAGCATTCACATTGAACCCTGCTGCGCTTTAATCGAACCTGATATGGCCTGTTGCGATTGACGCGCAATTTGCGGGCTGTAAGTTCGGCTCCCGTCAGTTTTGTTTGCTTGTTTGTAATTAAGCACAAAGCTACACAATGGGCTATATGTGTTCTGCCCACCATGGATATCGAAACCCGGATTCTAGCGTTGTATGTCCGCAGACATACCGCTTTGCCACTGGGGGGCACTCGAGTCAGTGAATATGTTCTTTTCAGTTATAGAGATGCTGTAATGTGACGACCAATCCCACTTTTCGTTGGTAAAAGACTAGCGAAAAGGTTGGGTGGTGTTGATTATTACTTCTAAATTAAGGATAGCTAAAGCATGTGACCCTCAAGTTGTGTGAAATGGAACAAAACAAATAATTATTTTAACCTACTGATTTAGATTGTATAAAAAAAAATGTAAATAAATGGAAGGTAAATTGGTTACTATATCATCTAGCTATATCATCTTAATTGAAATGTTTAGTATGATTATAAAAAAAATTAACGCATTTAGAAAGAAAATGAAAATATTAATTCGATTTATGAACTTGTATTACTTTGTATTTTTAATCAGAGCCATTTAAAGAAATTTGTTATTCTGTGAGTCGTTTCATCTTATTTTTATTTCTTCCTTGATATTAAATCACTTGTAAAAACGATTTTGGAGTTTCACCACATCGTTACAGTCCATGTCGCCTCGTCTCAACATGCTCTATCTGACGATCGTGCATCTTAAAAAAAGCCTTTCACATTATTTTACGTTGCAAAGTACTCTGTCACAAAAACAAAAACCGACAGTTTTCCAGTGCCCATTTCAGCAACCTAATCGCAATAAAATCCACAAGCACTGCATCTGAAGATTTACCTGTATGTATTCGTACGAAATAGCATGAATATCTGTTTCATTCTCTAGGTACTTGGGGAATGTGACAGTTGTTAATATATACTTTTTTTTTCGGTTTTATCTTCAGTTCAGTTTGGATGCAGAGGGTGATTCAAGTAAACAACTGAGCTTTCTCTACTCTGGTTCAAACAAAATTTGTATCCTTTAATTGGACATAAGAAGTGTTTTCTTACGGACGAGATAGCTGTTACTCCACTATGATATTTTGAGATGGAAGGCTGTCTTTTCTGTTAGTTGGTGAATCAGATATAATGACTCGGAACGTGGCATGAGTAACTTGGCTTTTTTATTGTTGTTTTGATATTTAAATTCAGGTTCTCCTCTGCTAAGCAGGTTTAGTTTTTTTTAGAGTTTTCTAAGAGATTTAACTGCTCTTAATTTTAGCTGGCTTTCTTTGATTTGAGCTTAGCATTTCTTTGTTTAATCCTAAATCTCCCGGTGGGTCACCGGTAAATTAATGGATTTACAACACTAAAATTCGGGGCTCGACTCCCCGCGTTGGACACAGTAGATGGCTCAATGTGGCTTTGTCCTAAAACAAACATATACAAACAGTATAATTGTGAAGGGTAAGTTTGTTTTATTTTAAACTTCAGGGGTTATTTTTATTTTTAACATTTTACACTTTTTTTTTGCTTTAGTTCAAAAGGGTCTCACGCTGGACTGGTGAGAGAGACACAATCAAATAAGCGAAAATGTAAAAGTTGGACTGAATAGGACACGTAAATGTGTCGAAAC